>NW_027009785.1:0-39870 GCF_036934945.1 Oncorhynchus masou masou
CCACCAGCCAAATCAGTAGACAAATCACCAGCTAAATCAGTAGCTACCTCAGTAGCCAAATCAGTAGCTAAATCACCAGCCAAATCAGTAGACAAATCACCAGCTAAATCAGTAGCTACCTCAGTAGCCAAATCAGTAGCTAAACCACCAGCCAAATCAGTAGACAAATCACCAGCTAAATCAGTAGCTACCTCAGTAGCCAAATCAGTAGCTACCTCAGTAGCCAAATCAGTAGCCAAATCACCAGCTAAATCACCAGCCAAATAGGTAGCTAAATCACCAGCCAAATCAGTAGCTAAATCACCAGCCAAATAGGTAGCCAAATCACCAGCCAAATCAGTAGCCAAATCAGTAGCCAAATCAGTCGCTACCACAGTAGCCAAATCACCAGCTAAATCACCAGCCAAATCACCAGCCAAATCACCACCTAAATCACCACCTAAATCAGTAGCCAAATCACCAGCCAAATCACCAGCTAAATCACCAGCCAAATCACCAGCTAAATCACCAGCTAAATCACCAGCCAAACCACCAGCCAAATCAGTAGCCAAATCACCAGCTAAATCACCATCACCAGCTAAATCACCAGCTAAATCGCCTGCTAAATTAGTAGCTAAATCACCAGCCAAATCAGTAGCCAAATCACCAGCTAAATCACCAGCCAAATCAGCAGTTAAATCACCAGCCAAATCAGTAGCCAAATCACCAGCTAAATCACCAGCCAAATAGGTAGCTAAATCACCAGCCAAATCAGTAGCTAAATCACCAGCCAAATAGGTAGCCAAATCACCAGCCAAATCAGTAGCCAAATCAGTAGCCAAATCAGTAGCTAAATCACCAGCCAAATCACCAGCCAAATCACCACCTAAATCACCAGCCAAATCAGTAGCCAAATCACCAGCCAAATCACCAGCTAAATCACCAGCCAAATCACCAGCTAAATCACCAGCCAAACCACCAGCCAAATCAGTAGCCAAATCACCAGCTAAATCACCATCACCAGCTAAATCGCCAGCTAAATCACCTGCTAAATTAGTAGCTAAATCACCAGCCAAATCAGTAGCCAAATCACCAGCTAAATCACCAGCCAAATCAGCAGTTAAATCACCAGCCAAATCAGTAGCCAAATCACCAGCTAAATCACCAGCCAAATCAGCAGTTAAACCACCAGCCAAATCAGTAGCTAAATCACCAGCTAAATCACCAGCTAAATCACCAGCTAAATCACCAGCCAAATCACCAGCTAAATCACCAGCCAAATCAGTAGCCAAATCACCAGCTAAATCACCAGCCAAATCAGCAGTTAAACCACCAGCCAAATCACCAGCTAAATCACCAGCCAAATCAGTAGCCAAATCACCAGCTAAATCACCAGCCAAATCAGTAGCCAAATCACCAGCTAAATCACCAGCCAAATCAGTAGCCAAATCACCAGTTAAATCACCAGCCAAATCAGTAGCCAAATCACCAGCTAAATCACCAGCCAAATCAGTAGCTAAATCACCAGCCAAATCACCAGCCAAATCACCAGCCAAATCAGTAGCCAAATCACCAGCTAAATCACCAGCCAAATCACCAGCTAAATCACCAGCCAAATCAGTAGCCAAATCACCAGCTAAATCACCAGCCAAATCAGCAGTTAAACCACCAGCCAAATCACCAGCTAAATCACCAGCCAAATCAGTAGCCAAATCACCAGCTAAATCACCAGCCAAATCAGTAGCCAAATCACAAGTTAAATCACCAGCCAAATCAGTAGCCAAATCACCAGCTAAATCACCAGCCAAATCAGTAGCCAAATCAGTAGCCAAATCAGTAGCTAAATCACCAGCTAAATCACCAGCTAAATCACCAGCTAAATCACCAGCCAAATCACCAGCTAAATCACCAGCCAAATCAGTAGCTAAATCACCAGCCAAATCACCAGCCAAATCACCAGCCAAATCAGTAGCCAAATCACCAGCCAAATCAGTAGCTACTTTAGAAACATGCTTGTGTTATTTTTGTGTATCCTGCATTTGGTTGCATTTAAAATGTAATCAAAATGTAAATCGTTGTAATTTGTAAAATGCCAGAGCGGCAGACAATGCATAACAGAACAGTGATCTACCAACGCCTGTAATAACTCAGAGTGATCTATATGATGTATAATTCACAGTGGGAAGAGCACTGCTGCCCTTTGTGATGTGTGTTAACATTCAGCAGTAATATGTCACTACGTAGTAGAATAATGATGTGATTAACTGAAATCTACGCAACATATGTCCCTGTGGAATATCATTCAGTCGGTGAATAAATCAGAGAAAATATAAAATGTTTTTAATGATATTACAATGATGACGTGTACTCCCTTAATTTTTATTGCTATTATAATGCTGGTTGTATACCTCCTCCATTTTGAATGGCATTTTACCACTGGTGTACAGTCCACTTTGAATGGCATTATACAACTGGTCTACAGTCCACTTTGAATGGCATTTTAACACTGGTGTACAGTC
This sequence comes from Oncorhynchus masou masou, assembly GCF_036934945.1. Taxonomy (NCBI): domain Eukaryota; kingdom Metazoa; phylum Chordata; class Actinopteri; order Salmoniformes; family Salmonidae; genus Oncorhynchus; species Oncorhynchus masou. The sequence continues at coordinate 2,499 of NW_027009785.1, forward strand.
CACTTTGAATGGCATTTTAACACTGGTGTACAGTCCACTTTGAATGGCGTTTTAACACTGGTGTACAGTCCACTTTGAATGGCATTTTACCACTGGTGTGTACTCACTTCATGACTGTGGCTATACAGAACTTGAAAGACATTTTATTTATATGAGTGGCTATAACTTTTGAGATAATACAATATCAATGTCTCATCACACATTAGCTTTAAACTACTGACAGGTGAGAATTGTCTGTTAATTAAATGATTAGAATATTCCGCCCTGAAACATATAATTGTATGGAATTGATTAGAATGTATAAAATCATAATCAATAAATGTGTAGTCCTAGTCAGAATTAGGGTAAAACAATATGTCTTTGTGGTATTTTAAATGCAGACTGTCTGAGCTCGGTGCCGACCTGACTAGAGATTTGGGAGAGAACGGGGAGTACGTCTCAAGGACAAGGTCACTATCTCTGTCGGCTGGGTAGTGAGACAGACAGTGTGTGCGTATGTTTGTGTGTATGTGTGGGCGTGAGAAGTTAGTATAAAATGAATTGTTTTGTATTCTTGACTTCAGAATGTTCCCGTGAATAAACATTTAACTATTTTATCTGGGCCTCCGCCTGATTCATTCGGCCAGGATCTTACAAATGCTGGTCTGCAGGCTGAGAGTAATATAATTAAATTGGGTTGTGTACCCGGAGAACATAACTATCTTATCAACTACTCTACTAGTGATGTTGTGTACATAGGAACTTGGTAGTGAAGGATCCTGGGAAAGATCGTAACATGATCAGTAACACAGTTCCGTGTGAGACACAACACTTACAAAAACAAAAACAGCTCGAGCTTTGTTTCTTGCCTGTTTTTCTTCTACATAATTACCACATCTTAATTAAAGAAGACAGGACACACAACACCTGCTACTAAGAGTAGTTATCTAACAGATGAATTACTCAGTGTTTGACATAGGTTTAGGACCTGTTGCATTGAGTGGTCTCACAGTGTTTGACATAGGTTTAGGACCTGTTACATTTTTTTGCAACAAGGGTTCTCACAGTGTTGGACATATTGTTGTTGTTGTCCCTGTCCCTGTCCCTGAGCTGTAGCTGAGAGCTCCTCCTCAGTCCCCTCTGTGTCTCTCTATGAAGACCTATAGGCTGTTTGCACAACACAAAAGTTTTCCCTGTCTCTCCAACACTCAACACAACAGTTTTCCCTGTCTCTCCAACACTCAACACAACAGTTTTCCCTGTCTCTCCAACACTCAACACAACACAACAGTTTTCCCTGTCTCTCCAACACTCAACACAACAGTTTCCCTGTCTCTCCAACACTCAACACAACACCTTTCCCAGTCTCTCCAACACACAACACAACAGTTTTCCCTGTCTCTCCAACACAACAGGTTTCCCTGTCCAACACACAACACAACAGTTTTCCCTGTCTCTCCAGCACACAACACACCTTTCCCTGTCCATTACACAACACAACGCCTTTCCCTGTCTCTTCAGCACACAACACAACAGCTTTCCCTGTCTCTCCAACACACAACACAACAGGTTTCCCTGTCTCTCCAACACAACAGGTTTCCCTGTCTCTCCAACACACAACACAACAGCTTTCCCTGTCTCTCCAGCACACAACATAACAGCTTTCCTTGTCTCTCCAGCACACAACACAACAGCTTTCCCTGTCTCTCCAACACCCAACACAACACAACACCTGTCCCTGTCCCTGTCCAACACACAACACATCACCTTTCCTTGTCTCTCCAACACTCAACACAACAGGTTTCCCTGTCTCTCCAACACCCAACACAAAACAACAGGAGCTAATTAATTCCTAGCACCTCAATCTGTTGTGGGATTGACACCAACACAGCTCTCCCTCTGTTCACCCTGCTAACAGAGTTACAACAGTCTCACACAAATGTACACATGCACTCTTTCACTCTGTCTCTGTGTCTCTCAGTACAGTGGAATAATGGCCGAGCTGTTGGGGATTCCCAAGCGGCAAGGGAGTGTTTCTCACCCCCACGTCCTCAATTATCAACCCACAGATGGTCTCCTTCGCTCTGATAGGAGAGTTGGAGAAAGCTGGGGAGGCCTGGAGAGGTATAGGGAGAGGAAGGGAGGGTTGTGGAGGAGAGGAGAGTTGTGGAGGCATGGAGAGGTTGTGGAGGAAGGGAGGGTTGTGGAGGAGAGGAGAGCTGTGGAGGCATGGAGAGGAGAGCTGTGGAGGCATGGGGAGGAGAGGAGAGCTGTGGACGGATGGGGGGAGGGATAGGGAGGAGAGGAGAGCTGTGGAGGGATGGGGAGGAGAGGAGAGCTGTGGAGGCATGGGGAGGAGGGATGGGGAGGAGAGGAGAGCTGTGGAGGCATGGGGAGGAGGGATGTGGAGGAGAGGAGAGCTGTGGAGGCATGGGGGAGGAGGGATGGGGAGGAGGGAGAGCTGTGGAGGGATGGGGAGGAGGGATGGGGAGGAGAGGAGAGCTGTGAAGAGATTGGGAGGAGAGGAGAGCTGTGGAGGCATGGGGAGGAGTGATGGGGAGGAGAGGGGAGCTGTGGAGGGATGGGGAGGAGAGGAGAGCTGTGGAGGGATGGGGAGGAGAGGAGAGCGGTGGAGGCATGGGGAGGCGGAATGGGGAGGAGAGGAGAGCTGTGAAGAGATTGGGAGGAGAGGAGAGCTGTGGAGGCATGGGGAGGAGTGATGGGGAGGAGTGATGGGGAGGAGAGGAGAGCTGTTGAGGGATTGTAGGAGGAGAGGGGAGCTGTGGAGGCATGGTGAGGAGGGATGGGGAGGAAATGAGAGCTGTGGAGGGATTGGGAGGACACACACACACACTCTCTCTCTCTCTCTCTCTCTCTTTCTCTCGCGTGCTGTCTCTCTCACACACATGTGCAGACAGACAGACAGACAGACAGACAGACACCCCTCCTGTCAGTGTTGTACACACCTGGTGTGTACAAACTGATCCATCAGTACATCCATCTCCCTCAGAGGCCAGTGGGAATAATCATCTTGGCACTAAAACATCTGTGATCTAACGGTACAGCCTGGTCTGCTGCCGTATTGCTGTGTTGCTGTGTTGCTGTTTTGCTGTGTTTCTGTGTTTCTGTGTTGTTGCTGTGTTGCTGTGTTTCTGTGTTTCTGTGTTGCTGTGTTGCTGCTGTGTTGCTGTTGTGCCGCTGTGTTGCTGTGTTGCTGTGTTGCTTTGCTGCTGTGTTGCTGTGTTTCTGTGTTGCTGCTGTGTTGCTGTGTTGTTGTGTCGCTGTGTTGCTGTGTTTCTGTGTTGTTGTGTTTCTGTGTTGTTGTGTTTCTGTGTTGTTGTGTTGCTGTGTTTCTGTGTTGTTGTGTTGCTGTGTTGCTGTGTTGCTGCTGTGTTGCTGCTGTGTTGCTGTGTTTCTGTGTTGCTGTGTTGCTGTGTTGCTGTGTTGCTGTGTTGCTGTGTTGCTGCTGTCTTTCTGTGTTGCTGTGTTGCTGCTGTGTTTCTGTGTTGCTGCTGTGTTTCTGTGTTGCTGCTGTGTTGCTGCTGTGTTGCTGTGTTACTGTGTTGCTGCTGTGTTTCTGTGTGGCGGTGTTGCTGCTGTGTTTCTGTGTTTATGTGTTTATGTGTTGCTGCTGTGTTTCTGTGTGGCTGTGTTGCTGTGTTTCTGTGTTGCTGTGTTGCTGTGTTGCTGTGTTGCTGTGCTGCTGTTGTTTAGACTAATGAGGCGTCCCAAATGGAATCCTAATCTCTATATAATGCACTATACATTTTACCAAGACCCTGGTCAAAAGTAGGGCAGTATTTTCACAGTAAGTAGATAAATAGGATGCCATTTCAGACACATGTTAGGCTATGTTTAGACAAAGGGATGTTCTCCAATAGATATCAGCCCCAGGGACCAGCTCCTAGGGTTATGACGGGCAGTAGAGGCAGTACGGATCTGTGTGTGTAGGGTTGTTGTAATGTTGAGGCAACGTTTCTGTGATGCGATAACGGCAGGACAACCCAATGTTATGAGCAGGAGCACAGGACTAGTTATACAGTACTTTGAAGGCCGTTTGGAGGTAACAGCCTATACTGGACTCTGAAGGCAGTTTGTAGGTAACAGCCCATGCAGTACCCTGACAGCAGTTTGGAGGTAACAGCCTATACAGAACACTGACAGCAGTTTGGAGGTAACAGCCCATACAGAACTCTGAAGGCAGTTTGGAGGTAACAGCCTATACAGTACCCTGACAGCAGTTTGGAGGTAACAGCCTATACAGAACTTTGAAGGCAGTTTGGAGGTAACAGCCTATACAGTACCCTGACAGCAGTTTGGAGGTAACAGCCTATACGGTACTCTGACAGCAGTTTGGAGGTAACAGCCCATACAGAACTCTGACAGCAGTTTGGAGGTAACAGCCTATACAGTACTCTGACAGCAGTTTGGAGGTAACAGCCCATACAGAACTCTGAAGGCAGTTTGGAGGTAACAGCCCATACAGAACTCTGAAGGCAGTTTGGAGGTAACAGCCCATGCAGAACTCTGAAGGCAGTTTGGAGGTAACAGCCCATACAGAACTCTGAAGGCAGTTTGGAGGTAACAGCCTATACAGGACTCTGAAGGCAGTTTGTAGGTAACAGCCCATACAGTACTCTGACAGCAGTTTGGAGGTAACAGCCCATACAGAACTCTGACAGCAGTTTGGAGGTAACAGCCTATACAGTACCCTGACAGCAGTTTGGAGGTAACAGCCCATACAGAACTCTGACAGCAGTTTGGAGGTAACAGCCCATACAGAACTCTGAAGGCAGTTTGGAGTTAACAGCCCATACAGAACTCTGAAGGCAGTTTGGAGGTAACAGCCTATACAGAACTCTGAAGGCAGTTTGGAGGTAACAGCCTATACAGTACCCTGACAGCAGTTTGGAGTTAACAGCCCATACAGAACTCTGAAGGCAGTTTGGAGTTAACAGCCCATACAGAACTCTGAAGGCAGTTTGGAGGTAACAGCCTATACAGAACTCTGAAGGCAGTTTGGAGGTAACAGCCCATACAGAACTCTGAAGGCAGTTTGGAGGTAACAGCCCATACAGAACTCTGAAGGCAGTTTGGAGGTAACAGCCTATACAGTACTCTGACAGCAGTTTGGAGGGAACAGCCTATACAGTACTCTGACAGCAGTTTGGAGGTAACAGCCTATACAGTACCCTGACAGCAGTTTGGAGGTAACAGCCCATACAGTACTCTGACAACAGTTTGGAGGGAACAGCCTATACAGTACTCTGACAGCAGTTTGGAGGTAACAGCCCATGCAGAACTCTGAAGGCAGTTTGGAGGTAACAGCCCATACAGTACTCTGACAGCAGTTTGGAGGGAACAGCCTATACAGTACTCTGACAGCAGTTTGGAGGTAACAGCCTATACAGTACTCTGACAGCAGTTTGGAGGGAACAGCCTATACAGTACGTACAGTCAGGGGTGGAACTGAGTGGGGGAGGGGGACAGAATTTAAATAATGTTGACATCTAGAAATATATTTTGTAGTTGAATTGTAGGGTTTTAGATTGGTGAATTCCCAGTTACTTTTTTTTCCAATTTCAGAGGACAGTTGTGTGTGTGTGTGTGTGTGTGTGTGTGTGTGTGTGTGTGTGCGTGCGTGCGTGCGTGCGCGTGCGTGTGTGTGTGTGCGACATGTATGTGTGTGAGAGTGTGCATTTCACCCTGCATAGAGGAGGAAGCTAGAACGTCCTAATAAAGATAAATTGTTCCCGTCTGTTCACATTAGCTCCCTCGCTGTGCAATGCATGCTGGAAATCCATCAAATTACATCTGCTAATTAACTGTATAATAACTGCATTGTGTATGGAATATTATTACCTCTGACGAAAGCCAATCAAGGCTTTTTTTCTCTTCAAATGGTGTGGAAACGGTGTGGCTAATAAGTCATTAATATTATTATTAAACTCAACCTGTGGCTCGAGTCTCAAATGGTACACTGTTCCCTATGTAGTGCACTACTTTTGAATAGAGCTCTATGGTGTAACGCTCGTCTTCTTCTTCCGACGAGGAGGAGTAAGAGATATCGGGCCAATTTGCAGCGTGGTCATTGTCCATTTTAATATGGACAACTGAACACTACAAAATACAAAATAACAAAGTGAAAGAACGAAACAAACGAAACAGTCCCTTGTGGCACAAACACTGACAAGGAAAAAATAATCACGCACAACTCAAAAGTGAAACCAGGCTACCTAAGTATGGTTCTCAATCAGGGACAACGATTGACAGCTGTCTCTGATTGAGAACCATACCAGGCCAAACACAGAAATCCCAAATCATAGAACAAGGAACATAGACAAACCACCCAACTCACGTCCTGACCATACTAAACAAAAACATAGCCAAAGAACTAAGGTCAGAACATGACAGTACCCCCCCCTCCCCACCCCAAAGGTGCGGACTCCGTCCGCAAAACCTGAACCTATAGGGGAGGGTCTGGGTGGGTGTCTGTCTGCGGTGGCGGTGGCGGTGGCGGCTCCGGTGCGGGACGTGGACCCCACTCCACCCTAGTCTGTCTCCGCCTCTTTAACCGCCTCCGTGGCCTCTTTAGAGTGGCGACCCTCGCCGCCGACCTCGGACTGGGGACCCTAGCAATGGGTCCCAAATGGACGGGCGATTCTGGCAGCTCCTGGCTGACGGACGCCTCTGTTAACTCCTGGCTGACGGACGACTCTGGCAGCTCCTGGCTGACGGACTGCTCTGGCAGCTCCTGGCTGACTGACGACTTTGGCAGTTCCTGGCTGACTGACGGCTCTTGCAGCTCCTGACTGATGGGCGACTCTGACAGCTCAGGACAGATGGGTGGCTCTGGCAGCTCAGGACAGACGGGCGACTCTGGCAGTTCAGGACAGACGGGCGACTTTGGCAGCTCAGGACAGACGGGCGACTCTGGCAGCTCAGGACAGACGGGCGACTCTGGCAGCTCAGGACAGACGGGGGACTCTGGCAGCTCAGGACAGACGGGTGACTTTGGCAGCTCAGGACAGACGGGAGCACCTGTAGAGAGGAGGAGAGACAGCCTGGTGCGGGGGGCTGCCACCAGAGGGCTGGTGCGTAGAGGTGGCACCGGATAGAACAGACCGTGAAGGCGCACAGGAGGTCTCGAGCACCGAGCCTGCCCAACCCTACCTGGCTAAATGTTCCCCGTAGCCTGGCCAGTGCAGCGAGGTGGAATAGCCCGCACTGGGCTGTGCTGGTGAACCGGGGACACCATGCGTAGGGCTGGTACCATGTACCCCGGCCCCGAGGAGACGCTATGGAGACCAGATGCGCTGAGCCGGCTTCATGGCACCTGGCTCGATGCCCAACCTAGTCCGGCCGTACGAGGCACTGCTGTTTACCGCACCGGGCTATGCCTGCGCACCAGGGACACCGTGCTACTCACGGCATAACACTGTGCCTGCCCGGTCCCTCTCTCTCCATGGTAAGCACGGGGAGTTGGCTCAGGTCTCCTACTCCTACCTGACATAGCCACACTTCCCGTCGCTAAGCCTCTCAGGCTTCCAACCGCGCTGCCGTGCTGCTTCCTCATACCACCGCCTCTCTGCTTTCGCGGCCTCCAGCTCAGCCTTGGGGCGGTGATATTCTCCAGCCTGTGCCCAGGGCCCCTTGCCGTCCAGAAACTAATCCCATGTCCAGGAGTCCTGAGATCGCTGCTGCATGGACCTTTGGTGGTGGGTGTTTCTGTAACGGCTGTCTTCCTCCTTTGACGAGGAGGAGTAGTAAGGATCGGAGGACCAATGCGCAGCGTGGTACGTGTTCATGCTCTTTATTAAAAAACACTGAAACAAATCAATAAAGGCCAAGTGAAATAACCAAACCGAAACAGTTCCGTGTAGAACACACAGACACAGAAGATAAACACAAGTGGTAAAAGGCTACCTAAGTATGATTCTCAATCAGAGACAACTAACGACACCTGCCTCTGATTGAGAACCATAGCAGGGCAAACGCAAAAACATAACATAGAAAACGGAACATAGACAACCCACCCAACTCACGTCCTGACCATACTAAAACATACTAAAATGAAGACATGTCCTGTAGTGCACTACTTTTGACTAGAGCCCTATGGGTCCTATAGTGCACTACTTTTGACTAGAGCCCTATGGTTCCTGTAGTGCACTACTTTTGACTAGAGCCCAGTGGGTCCTGTAGTGCACTACTTTTGACTAGAGCCCTATGGTTCCTGTAGTGCACTACTTTTGACTAGAGCCCAATGGGTCCTGTAGTGCACTACTTTTGACTAGAGCCCTATGGGTCCTTTAGTGCACTACTTTTGACTAGAGCCCTATGGTTCCTGTAGTGCACTACTTTTGACTAGAGCCCTATGGGTCCTTTAGTGCACTACTTTTGACTAGAGCCCTATGGTTCCTGTAGTGCACTACTTTTGACTATAGCCCAATGGGTCCTGTAGTGCACTACTTTTGACTAGAGCCCTATGGGTCCTTTAGTGCACTACTTTTGACTAGAGCTCTACGCGTCCTGTAGTGCACTACTTTTGACGAGAGCCCTATGGGTCCTGTAGTGCACTACTTTTGACTATAGCCCAATGGGTCCTGTAGTGCACTACTTTTGACTAGAGCCCTATGGGTCCTGTAGTGCACTACTTTTGACTAGACCCCTATGGGTCCTGTAGTGCAGTACTTTTGACTAGAGCCCTATGGGTCCTTTAGTGCACTACTTTTGACTAGAGCCCTATGGTTCCTGTCGTGCACTACTTTTGACTGGAGCCCAATGGGTCCTGTAGTGCACTATTTTTGACTATAGCCCAATGGGTCCTGTAGTGCGCTACTTTTGACTAGAGCCCTATGGGTCCTTTAGTGCACTACTTTTGACTAGAGCTCTACGCGTCCTGTAGTGCACTACTTTTGACTAGAGCCCAATGGGTCCTGTAGTGCACTACTTCTGACTAGAGCCCCATGGGTCCTTTAGTGAGCTAGTTTTGACTAGAGCCCTATGGGTCCTGTAGTGCACTACTTTTGACTGGGGCCCTATGGGTCCTTTAGTGAGCTAGTTTTGACTAGAGCCCTATGGGTCCTTTAGTGAGCTAGTTTTGACTAGAGCCCTATGGGTTCTGTAGTGCACTACTTTTGACTGGAGCCCTATGGGTCCTGTACTGCACTACTTTTGACTAAAGCCCTATGGGTCATGTAGTGCACTACTTTGACTAGAGCCCTATGGGTCCTGTAGTGCACTATAAATAGAATAGGTTGCCATTTGGCATGTATATTATACATTATGATGTTACGTTTCATCGCCAAATAGATATCCAGAGCTGTTCTGAGACCAGCAGCTAACGAAAAGACAGAAAGAGCAAGTCGACCCTGAAACAGAGACTTCCAGGCAGAGATAACAGAGAACGGCCTCAACTGGTTGTGACTTCGAAAAACTGGCCCTGAACTGAGTGAGATGGAGGACATTCGTCAATGGCCCTTTATGGAGCTAAATAAGTCAAGTAAATCTTCAATCGACTATTATACAGCGTGTTCCCATTGTGTAGGCTGCATCGCATAGAGAACGGCTACTATGAAATCACAAACCCCAAAGGAAAGGCCTCATTTAGACGGCCCACCGTCGCCTTAGCCTGTGTGCTGGTCTGTTTCTGCCTGCTCTGGCTGTTATATAGAGCAGAGACAGACCGGCACCCAGGCTAAGTCCATTACTCTCGCCCACCATTAGTCTTTTCCAAGTAGAAATGTCTTTCCTGTGTTTATGAAACGTTGCTGAATGATGAAGTACCAGGTTTATATAAAGCAGGTCAATTCAACACAATGTGCACTGTAAACATACACCCACCGATACTGGGTGCACTGTAAACAAACACCCACCGATACTGTGTGCACTGTAAACAAACACCCACCGATACTGTGTGCACTGTAAACAAACACCCACCGATACTGTGTGCACTGTAAACATACACCCACCGATACTGGGTGCACTGTAAACAAACACCCACCGATACTGTGTGCACTGTAAACAAACACCCACCGATACTGTGTTCACTGTAAACAAACACCCACCGATACTGTGTGCACTGTAAACAAACACCCACCGATACTGGGTGCACTGTAAACAAACACCCACCGATACTTTGTGCACTGTAAACAAACACCCACCGATACTGTGTGCACTGTAAACAAACACCCACCGATACTGTGTGCACTGTAAACAAACACCCACCGATACTGCGTGCACTGTAAACAAACACCCACCGATACTGTGTGCACTGTAAACAAACACCCACTGATAATGGGTGCACTGTAAACAAACACCCACCGATACTGGGTGCACTGTAAACAAACACCCACCGATACTGTGTGCACTGGAAACAAACACCCACCGATACTGTGTGCACTGGAAACAAACACCCACCGATACTGTGTGCACTGTAAACAAACACCCACCGATACTGTGTGCATTGGAAACAAACACCCACCGATACTGTGTGCACTGTAAACAAACACCCACCGATACTGTGTGCACTGTAAACAAACACCCACCGATACTGTGTGCACTGTAAACAAACACCCACCGATACTGGGTGCACTGTAAACAAACACCCACCGATACTGTGTGCACTGTAAACAAACACCCACCGATACTGTGTGCATTGGAAACAAACACCCACCGATACTGTGTGCACTGTAAACAAACACCCACCGATACTGTGTGCACTGTAAACAAACACCCACCGATACTGTGTGCACTGTAAACAAACACCCACCGATACTGGGTGCACTGTAAACAAACACCCACCGATACTGTGTACATTGTAAACAAACACCCACCGATACTGTGTGCACTGTAAACAAACACATCACCGATACTGTGTGCACTGTAAACAAACACCCACCGATACTGTGTGCACTGTAAACAAACACCCACCGATACTGTGTGCACTGTAAACAAACACCCACCGATACTGGGTGCACTGTAAACAAACACCCACCGATACTTTGTGCACTGTAAACAAACACCCACCGATACTGTGTGCACTGTAAACAAACACCCACCGATACTGTGTGCACTGTAAACAAACACCCACCGATACTGTGTGCACTGTAAACAAACACCCACCAATACTGTGTGCACTGTAAACAAACACCCACCGATACTGTGTGCACTGTAAACAAACACCCACCGATACTGTGTGCACTGTAAACATACACCCACCGATACTGGGTGCACTGTAAACAAACACCCACCGATACTGTGTGCACTGTAAACAAACACCCACCGATACTGGGTGCACTGTAAACAAACACCCACCGATACTGTGTGCACTGGAAACAAACACCCACCGATACTGTGTGCACTGTAAACAAACACCCACCAATACTGTGTGCACTGTAAACAAACACCCACCGATACTGTGTGCACTGTAAACAAACACCCACCGATACTGTGCGCACTGTAAACAAACACCCACCGATAATGTGTGCACTGTAAACAAACACCCACCGATACTGTGTGCACTGTAAACAAACACCCACCGATACTGTGTGCACTGTAAACAAACACCCACCGATACTGTGAGCACTGTAAACAAACACCCACCGATACTGTGCGCACTGTAAACAAACACCCACCGATACTGTGTGCACTGGAAACAAACACCCACCGATACTGTGTGCACTGTAAACAAACACCCACCGATACTGTGTGCACTGTATACAAACACCCACCGATACTGTGTGCACTGTAAACAAACACCCACCGATACTGTGTGCACTGTAAAGAAACACCCACCGATACTCTGTGCACTGTAAACAAACACACACCGATACTGTGTGCACTGTAAACAAACACCCACCGATACTGGGTGCACTGTAAACAAACACCCACCGATACTGTGTGCACTGTAAACAACCACCCACCGATACTGTGTGCACTGTAAACAAACACCCACCGATACTGGGTGCACTGTAAACAAACACCCACCGATACTGTGTGCACTGTAAACAAACACCCACCGATACTGGGTGCACTGTAAACAAACACCCACCGATACTGGGTGCACTGTAAACAAACACCCACCGATACTGTGTGCACTGTAAACAAACACCCACCGATACTGTGTGCACTGTAAACAAACACCCACCGATACTGGGTGCACTGTAAACAAACACCCACCGATACTGTGTGCACTGTAAACAAACACCCACCGATACTTGGTGCACTGTAAACAAACACCCACCGATACTGGGTGCACTGTAAACAAACACCCACCGATACTGTGTGCACTGTAAACAAACACCCACCGATACTGTGTGCACTGTAAACAAACACCCACCGATACTGTGTGCACTGTAAACAAACACCCACCGATACTGTGTGCACTGTAAACAAACACCCACCGATACTGTGTGCACTGTAAACAAACACCCACCGATACTGTGTGCACTGTAAACAAACACCCACCGATACTGGGTGCACTGTAAACAAACACCCACCAATACTGTGTGCACTGTAAACAAACACCCACCGATACTGTGTTCACTGTAAACAAACACCCACCGATACTGTGTGCACTGTAAACAAACACCCACCGATACTGTGTGCACTGTAAATAAACACCCACCGATACTGTGTGCACTGTAAACAAACACCCACCGATACTGTGTGCACTGTAAACAAACACCCACCGATACTTTGTGCACTGTAAACAAACACCCACCGATACTGTGTGCACTGTAAACAAACACCCACCGATACTGTGTGCACTGGAAACAAACACCCACCGATACTGTGTGCACTGGAAACAAACACCCACCGATACTGTGTGCACTGGAAACAAACACCCACCGATACTGTGTGCACTGGAAACAAACACCCACCGATACTGTGTGCACTGGAAACAAACACCCACCGATACTGTGTGCACTGGAAACAAACACCCACCATTGTTGTTAAGTAACTGGTTCCACGGACATTTTTTATATTTACTCAACTTTTCGGGACAAAGTGTTCCCTGATCCCCCCACCCCCCCCCCACCCCACCCCTCACCCTTCACCCATCTACACACAATACCCCATAATGACAAAAAGAAAACATGTTTTAAGATATGTTTGCAAATGTAAATACAAGATTATACACATCCATAAGTATTCACACCCCTGACTCAATGCTTTGTACAAGCACCTTTGGTGGGTTATTACAGTTGAGTCATTCTGGGTAAGTCTCGAAGAGATTTCCACACCTGGATTGTACAACATTTGATATTATTCTTTTTTTTTTATTCTTCCAGCTCTGTCAAGTGGATTGTGGATCATTGCTAGACAACCATTTTTAAGTCTTGCCTTAGATTTTCTGTCAAACCTGTAACTGGGCCACTGACGGAACATTCAACGTTGTCTTGGGAAGCAACTCCAGTGTAGATTTTTTTTGCCTTGTGTTTTAGGTTATTGGTGACTTCTTCTCCCAATGTCTGTTGAAAAGCAGTCTGATGCCAGTCATTTGAACTCACAACCTCTTTGTTCATGGCATTACTTCCTGCTATGCCACCATGTCATTTACCAGTTAACTATTCTCTCATCAGTGATTTATTTCAGCCAATTGTTGTTGTATCTGTATAGTTGTCTAATGTTGGTGGGGCATGAGAAATACAATTGCTTTTCTTGTGTGTACGTTTAACAGAGCTGAGATTTACTTTGAAGTGCAAAGTGGTAGCAATATAGTTGAAATCAGTTAGTGACACAGACATGGTGGAAAAACTGGGAGTTTGGGATGCTGTGAATCAAGAGGTTGTGAGTTCAAATCCCAGGTGAGGGACATGTTGAATAATAATGCCTGTATACAATGTACTTGTGTGTTAAAGATGTTACAATAACTGTGAGTGAATCACCCTCTATGGTAAAATGGCAGCATAATCATTTCTACATGAATGAACATAGGAGACAAATTGTGCAAATTCATCATGAATTGACTGCATCTTTTTCACATTATGGAGCTAAGTTTGGGCCAACATTTATTTTAAATTCAGCTTGAGTATATAAAAAAGAGAAAGGATTTTTTTTATTTCACCTTTATTTAATTAAGCAAGTCAGTTAAGAACAAATACTTATTTTCAATGATGGCCTATGAACAGTGGGTTGTCAGCTCGGGGGTTTGAACTTGCAACCTTCCAGTTACTAGTTCAACGCTCTACACCACTAGGCTACCCTGCCGCCTCTACACTCTAACCGCTAGGCTACCCTGCCGCCTCTACACTCTAACCACTAGGCTACCCTGCCGCCTCTACACTCTAACCACTAGGCTTCCCTGCCAATGAGGAACGAGTCAATAATATTTTACGTGAAACAACGTGTTAGGATCTAATGATGGAAAGTAATGCAGGAAAATAAAGTACAGATTATATCAGCGATTAAATGTCATGTCTATACAAATCTGCAACGGATGTGAAATGGCTAGCTAGTTAGTGGTGGTGCGCGTTAATTAGTGTTTCAATCGGTGACGTCACTTGCTCTGAGACCTTGAAGTAGTGGTTCCCCTTTGCTCTGCGAGGGCCGCGGCTTTTGTGGAGTGATGGGTAACGATTCTTTGTGGGTGACTGTTGTTGATGTGTGCAGAGGGTCCCTGGTTTGCGCCCGGGTATGGGGACGGTCTAAAGTTATACTGTTACACTAGATTCAGTTGAGAACTATTAATGTTAGGAAATAGAGGAACAAACGTTTAGATGAGGTAAAAAAAATATTAGAATAAGTTACTATTGTCATTCTATCTCTGTCTATAACAAGATATCTCAAATTTAGATGAACTTGAGGCTGTCCAGGAAGTGTACCTATGCAGAGTAAACATTTCAGAAACTATTTCCATGCAGAGTTTTTGACGTCTTTGACTTCCTTCAGTAGATTCGCCTTTTAGAATGAGTTGAAATCTAATTTATCTTTAGGTATCCATCCACTGTATTTTCTATGCATTCAAGGGGATTGTAAGGGATAGGGGTCAGTATTCGGTAGTTTGGATTTTTTCTTTTTTATATATATATATTTTTTTAACCTTTATTTAACCAGGTAGGCAAGTTGAGAACAAGTTCTCATTTACAATTGCGACGTGGCCAGGATAAAGCAAAGCAGTTCGACACATACATGACAGAGTTACACATGGAGTAAAACAAACATACAGTCAATAATACAGTAGAAACAAGTCTATCTACAATGTGAGCAAATGAGGTGAGATAAGGGAGGTAAAGGCAAAAAAAGGCCATGGTGGCAAAGTAAATACAATATAGCAAGTAAAACACTGGAATGGTAGATTTGCAATGGAAGAATGTGCAAAGTAGAAATAAAAATAATGGGGTGCAAAGGAGCAAAATTAATTAATTAAATACAGTAGGGAAAGAGGAAGTTGTTTGGGCTAAAATATAGGTGGGCTATGTACAGGTGCAGTAATCTGTGAGTTG
This sequence comes from Oncorhynchus masou masou, assembly GCF_036934945.1. Lineage (NCBI taxonomy): Eukaryota > Metazoa > Chordata > Actinopteri > Salmoniformes > Salmonidae > Oncorhynchus > Oncorhynchus masou. The sequence continues at coordinate 17,927 of NW_027009785.1, forward strand.
CACTGACAGTTGGTGCTTAAAGCTAGTGAGGGAGATAAATGTTTCCAGTTTCAGTGCTTTTTGTAGTTCGTTCCAGTCATTGGCAGCAGAGAACTGGAAGGAGAGGCGGCCAAAGAAAGAATTGGTTTTGCGGGTGACTAGAGAGATATACCTGCTGGAGCGTGTGCTACAGGTGGGAGATGCTATGGTGACCAGCGAGCTGAGATAAGGGGGGACTTTACCTAGCAGGGTCTAGTAGATGAATGGAGTCAGTGGGTTTGGCGATGAGTATGAAGCGAGGGCCAGCCAACGAGAGTGTACAGGTCGCAATGGTGGGTAGTATATGGGGCTTTGGTGACAAAACGGATTGCACTGTGATAGACTGCATTCAATTTGTTGAGTAGGGTATTGGAGGCTATTTTGTAAATGACATCGCCAAAGTCGAGGATTGGTAGGATGGTCAGTTTTACAAGGGTATGTTTGGCAGCATGAGTGAAGGATGCTTTGTTGCGAAATAGGAAGCCAATTCTAGATTTAACTTTGGATTGGAGATATTTGATATGGGTCTGGTAGGAGAGTTTACAGTCTAACCAGACGCCTAAGTATTTGTAGTTGTCCACGTATTCTAAGTCAGAGCCGTCCAGAGTAGTGATGTTGGACAGGCGGGCAGGTGCGGGTAGCAATCGGTTGAAGAGCATGCATTTAGTTTTACTTGTATTTAAGAGCAATTGGAGGCCACGGAAGGAGAGTTGTATGGCATTGAAGCTTGCCTGGAGGGTTGTTAACACAGTGTCAAAAGAAGGGCCAGAAGTATACAGAATGGTGTCGTCTGCGTAGAGGTGGATCAGAGACTCACCAGCAGCAAGAGCGACCTCATTGATGTATACAGAGAAGAGAGTCGGTCCAAGAATTGAACCCTGTGGCACCCCCATAGAGACAGCCAGAGGTCCGGACAGCAGACCCTCCAATTTGACACACTGAACTCTATCAGAGAAGTAGTTGGTGAACCAGGCGAGGCAATCATTTGAGAAACCAAGGCTGTCGAGTCTGCCGATGAGGTGATTGACAGAGTCGAAAGTCTTGGCCAGATCAATGAACACGGCTGCACAGTAATGTTTCTTATCGATGGCGGTTAAGATATTGTTTAGGACCTTGAGCGTGGCTGAGGTGCACCCATGACCAGCTCTGAAACCAGATTGCATAGCAGAGAAGGTATGGTGAGATTCGAAATGGTCGGTAATCTGTTTGTTGACTTGGCTTTCGAAGACCTTAGAAAGGCATGGTACGATAGATATAGGTCTGTAGCAGTTTGGGTCAAGAGTGCCCCCCCCTTTGATGACTGAGGTGAAAAGTGTTCCCAAAGTAAACTGCCTGTTACTCAGGCCCAGAAGCTAGGATATGCATACGTATTGGATAGAAGTATTGGATAGAATTAATTTTGCACGCCCAATTTTTTAGTTTTTGATTTGTTAAAAAAGTTTGAAATATCCAATAAATGTCGTTCCACTTCGTGATTGTGTCCCACTTGTTGTTGATTCTTCACAAAAAAATACAGTTTTATATCTTTATGTTTGAAGCCTGAAATGTGGCAAAAGGTCGCAAAGTTCAAGGGGGCCGAATACTTTCGCAAGGCACTGTATATATTTATTTATATATATAAAATATATACATATAAATATAAATAAATGGTGGGACCAACAGCAATAATAGTAGTAGTAGTGGATTACCATTACAGTTTCTCAGTCGCTTTGGTGCATTTCTTCGATCAAAAGTGCAATTCTTGATACTACTTGTACAAATTCCAAATCATCTAGTCAGTCACTTGTTCACTTCATTAAAGCAATTTCTTATTCCTTTTGAACAAATTGCAATTGATAATGTACAAGTGTCAGCTTTTTTCCACATTATCAATTGCCCATGTCATGTTGATCAAAATATAGTAGATGTTTCTCTGTTGAATAGTCTTACCCCTCAAAACATCTAGGCATTAGTTCCTTGCATAAGCCATTAGATGCAAAATTGTTGAACTATTTGTCATAAACTGTCAAGCATAGTTTTACACATTTGTATTAGACCTTTTGTACAAAAACGTGAGTTGATGAATCATGCAGGTGAAATTGACCCTCACTCATGAAGGAATGTAAAGTGTTAGTTCAACCAACAATCAACCAGTTGTCTAAATTGCTCAAAGGTGCATCTCATGAAGAATCAATTGGCAAGCATATAGAGACAGACCACAACACAGAGTTGCAATTTTCCAATAATGGATGGACCAGGAAACGAACAGGTTCAACAGCCAAGAGGAGGAAGAAGGAAGGATGCGTGGTGGAAGGCAAAACAGAGGAAGAGGCAGAAGAGGACATAGGCGCATATCTGATGACATAAGGGTCACTATTGTAGACCATGTTGTCAATCATGGTCTTACAATGGCTGAGGCGGGTCGAAGGGTGCAGCCGAATATTGGGAGATCAACCGTGTCCTCAGTAGTTCAAACGTTTCGAAGAGAGAACAGGTATGTCCACCAATGTACAGTGCACTGTTACTGTATATAAGCAGTATACTGTATACTTCCTACAATGCTTCATATTAGAGTAGTCCACTTGTATTTCACAGCATACAGAAATATACTCTATACAGATACATACTGCACCTTACATGCACCCACCTGTATGTTTTACAGTAAAATGTGTGTTCACATAGTTTTAGTCTATGTGAAAGTGTGCGATGCATCACTGCATGTTTCCCCACAGAGGACTGCAAGATGACCTCAAACCGGTGGCAGAGGACGCCTTTTCACACCTCAACAGGAGGAGGCTATTTGCACCATGGTCCGAGCAAACAATGCCATGAGACTCAGGGAAATACAAAGGACCATTATAGAAGACAACGATGTCTTTGAAAACATCTGTACGGTTAGCATCTCAACCATCGATAGGGTGCTGCATAGAAACCAGATGAGTTTGAAACAGCTGTACCGTGTACCATTCCAAAGGAATGAGGACAGAGTTAAGGAGCTACGGTACCAGTATGTACAGGTAAAACATATATCTATGTAACTACTTTACAGCAACATTTTATAGTGATACATAGTACAGTAAGCATAAACTGCACACATTTCCATTGCTGTGGAAGGAACATGCAATATATGAACATTTTGTCACTCTTCCTTACCAAAACGAATTCAACTGTGTGTTCTGGGATATAGCGTATAATGGAGTTGGAATCAAGTGAACCCTCTCACAACTTTGTATACGTGGATGAGGCTGGCTTCAACCTGACCAAATGCAGAAGGCGGGGTCGGAATATCATCGGTCACAGAGCTACTGTGGATTTGCCAGGCCAACGGGGAGGAAATATCACCATGTGTGCTGCTATTTCGGAGCATGGTGTCCTAACCCATATCCCCCTTATAGGGCCATACAACACCCAGCATCTACTCAACTTTTTAGAGACTCTCTACAGGGCTCTCATCCCTGATGATGAGAGGGGTCTGTATAGAGAGGATTTGCCAAAGTATGTGGTCATTTGTGATAATGTGAGTTTCCATCGATCAAACATCATAAGGCAATGGTTTGTGACCCACCCGAGGATGCTCATAGAATTCCTCCCACCTTATTCACCATTCCTTAACCCAATGGAGGAGTTCTTTTCAGCATGGAGGTGGAAGTTGTACGATCGTCAGCCACACACACAGATGACCCTGCTGGCTGCAATGGATGCAGCATGTGAGGACATCACAGTAGACGCCTGCAGAGGATGGATAAGGCATTCCAAAAGATTGTTTCCACGTTGCATTGGAAGGTAAAATATCCGGTGTGATGTGGATGAGAATATGTGGGCCGACACACAGGAACGTCTGGATGTGTAGAAACTGCACAACAGTGCTGCGAGCAAAGTTGTGCCTTAGGGGTGGTTTCCTGTGTTTCCTTCAAAAAATCAAAAAATCCTTTGTGCCCCTTGGGTTGTCCGGTCTCTTTCAATCAATAACCCACATACAGTAATATGTAAATAGTACTGTTGAAATTGATATATGCCATAGCTGGTGTAACTCGGGCAGTTGTTGTTGCCATCCTGTACCTGTCCCGTAGGTGTGATTTTCAAATGTACCGATCCTGTGCAGGTGTTGTTACACGTGGTCTGCTACTGCGAGGACAATCAGCTGTCCGTCCTGTCTCCCTGTAGTTCTGTCTTAGTTGTCTCATAGTACGGACATTGCAACTTATTTACGTGGTCACATCTGTAGTCCTCATGCCTCCTTGCAGCATGCCTAAGGTACATTCACACAGAAGAGCAGGAACCCTGGGCATCTTTCTCTTGGTGTTTTTCAGAGTCAGTAGAAAGGTATTTTTAGTGTCCTACGTTTTCATAACTGTGACCTTAATTGCCTACCGTCTGTAAGCTGTTAACGACCGTTTCACAGGTGCATGTTCATTAATTGTTCATGGTTCATTGAACAAGCATGGGAAACAGTGTTTAAACCCTTTACAATGAAGATCTGTAAAGTTATTTGGATTTTTACAAATTATCTTTGAAAGTCAGGGTCCTTAAAAATGGACTTTTCTTTTTATGCTGAGTTTATAATTGACATGGCTTTACAGCTTTGAAAATGACTTGGCTTCACCAGGAATCCAACACCACCCTTCCATTCTACCCCGTTTACATTCCAACACCCTTCAATGCTATCCCCTTTCCATTCTACCACCCTTCCATTCTACCACCCTTCTATTCTACCACCCTTCTATTCTACCACCCTTCCATTCTACCACCCTTCCATTCTACCACCCTTCCATTCTAACACCCTTCTATTCTACCACCCTTCCATTCTACCACCCTTCCATTCTAACACCCTTCCATTCTAACACCCTTCCATTCTACCACCCTTCCATTCTACCACCCTTCCATTCTACCACCCTTCCATTCTACCACCCCTCCATTCTACCACCCTTCCATTCTACCACCCTTCCATTCTACCACCCTTCCATTCTACCACCCTTCCATTCTAACACCCTTCTATTCTACCACCCCTCCATTCTACCACCCTTCCATTCTACCACCCTTCCATTCTACCAACCTTCCATTCTACCAACCTTCTATTCTACCAACCTTCCATTCTACCACCATTCCATTCTGCCACCATTCCATTCTACCACCCTTCCATTCTACCACCCTTCCATTCTAACACCCTTCGTTTCTAAGACCCTTCCATTCTACCAACCTTCCATTCTACCAACCTTCTATTCTACCAACCTTCCATTCTACCACCCTTCCATTCTGCCACCATTCCATTCTACCACCCTTCAATTCTAACACCCTTCCATTCTAACACCCTTCCATTCTAACACCTTTCCATTCTCTCTGTGGTCTGACACTTGATTTAAGCTTAACGTACAAATGCCTGGGTGGTTGATACAAATGAGGAACAGGGTATGCGCGCACACGCACACACACACACACACACACACACACACACATTACACTTTAAAACCACACGCTTGGCTAGCATAGCCCTTCTATTCTTCTTTCATGGCATTGCCAAGGCCATAAAATGTAATGGAGGGAAAGAGAAAAAGAGGAGAGAGAGAGAGAAAGAAATAGGGAGGCCAGAGAGAGGAGAGAGAATGAGGGAGGCCAGAGGGAGGAGAGGAGAGAGGGGCCAGAGGGAGGAGAGAGGGAGAGAGAGAGAGAAGAGAGAGGAATAGGGAGGCCAGAGGGAGGAGAGAGAAGGAGGGAGGCCAGAGGTAGGAGAGGAGAGAGAGGCCAGAGGGAGGAGAGGGTAGAGGGGCCAGATGGGGGAGAGAGAGAGGAGAGAGAAATAGCGAGGCCAGAGGGAGGAGAGAGAATGAGGGAGGCCAGAGGTAGGAGAGGAGAGAGAGGCCAGAGGGAGGAGAGTGTACAGGGGCCAGAGGGGGGAGAGAGAGAGGAGAGAGAAATAGTGAGGCTAGAGGGAGGAGAGAGAATGAGGGAGGCCAGAGGGAGGAGAGAAGAGAGAGACCAGAGGGAGGAAAGGAGAGAGAGACAGGTCAGAGGGAGGAGAGAGAGAGGAGAGAGAAATAGGGAGTCCAGAGGGAGGAGAGAGAAATAGGGAGGCCAGAGGGAGGAGAGAGAGAGGAGAGAGAAATAGGGAGGCCAGAGGGAGGAGAGAGAGAGGAGAGAGAAATAGGGAGGCCAGAGGGAGGAGAGAGAACGAGGGAGGCCAGAGGGAGGAGAGAGAACGAGGGAGGCCAGAGGGAGGAGAGAGAGAGGAGAGAGAAATAGGGAGGCCAGAGGGAGGAGAGAGAACGAGGGAGGCCAGAGGGAGGAGAGAGAACGAGGGAGGCTGAAGGGAGGAGAGAGAACGAGGGAGGAGAGGAGAAAGAAAGAGGGGGGGAAGACATAATATAAAGGGCAATAAAGAGAGAGAAAGAGAGGATGAGGGAGTGAGAGGAGAGGAGAGAGAAACTGAGAGGGAGAATTATGCACAGGCTCGTTGCCTTCTCACTGGAGCAGATTATGAGCGTGATGGATGGGTGTTTTAAATTACAGGTCATTTGTGTCATGAGCTGGAGGACTTAAATCATGGGAATCAATGTCAGGGATGCAGGGGGAGACGAACGTAGGGAGGGCGAGGAGGGAGGGAGGAAGAAGCGGGGAGGCGGGTGGAGATGGGGGGGGGTGTCCTGGCCAGTCAATGCTGAAGAGAGGGGTGGAACAGAGGGGTGAGGGGAGATAGGGAGAGGGAAGAAAATGGAGGAGAGGGAGATGGAGAGGAGTGAAAGACATTTAGAAAGAGAGATAGAAAGATAGAGAAAGGAGAAACACACTGACTACAGACGGCAATTCAATATCTATTGCATTTTGGTTCAACGCCATTTTATTAAACTGACATGGAAACAAAGTTGATTCAACCAGTGTTTGCCCATTGGGAAGGGAGAAACAAAGTTGATTCAACCAGTGTTTGCCCATTGGGAAGGGAGAAACAACGTTGATTCAACCAGTGTTTGCCCATTGGGAAGGGAGATACAAAGTTGATTCAACCAGTGTTTGCCCAGTGGGAAGGGAGAAACAACGTTGATTCAACCAGTGTTTGCCCAGTGGGAAGGGTGAAACAAAGTTGATTCAACCAGTGTTTGCCCAGTGGGAAGGGTGAAACAACGTTGATTCAACCAGTGTTTGCCCAGTGGGAAGGGTGAAACAACGTTGATTCAACCAGTGTTTGCCCAGTGGGAAGGGTGATAGATGAAAGGGAGGGGGACAGAAATAAAAGAGGGGGAAAAATCCGTCCCTTCGCTCTCGGCACATAAATGTGTGGCTCATTACCTAGTTGATAAATGTTTAACAGGCAAAGCAATGTAACGACTCAACAATGACCTCGAACAGAGAGGTCACAAAAAGCCAAATCTAGTTATATGGCAAAATACATTTAATTACATTCAAGGAAGTGCCTGAAGAAAATAGGATACAATGTAGAAAAATGGCCAATAAAAAAATATTCCCCTTGTTTAACTTCCTGAATTGATGTCATCTCTACATCTGAACAGCCGTAGAGCATAGAACGATGCGTCGCTGTGTGGTCAACATAACGTTCCCGAGGACATGGACCAACACAGTACAGCGGAGGAGGAGTTTCCTCAGATGATGTGATCTCTGCTGCAGCTTTGTTTAAATAAGGAATGGCACATTTGGATTTTTGCCTTGGTAAGAATGCATCACATTGCTTTCAAGGTCATTGGTGAAGAACATACAAATCCAGAAGCTCACATTTTCTCCCTCGAGTTCATCCCTTGCAGCATTTTTCGCTTGGACCTTCGACAGTTCTGACGGCTCTCACTGACCATCCATAGACTGAGTGTAGAGTAAACTGTAGATAGAATAGCAAGAACACACACAGACACACATACTGTAACATACACACACTCACACACATACTGTATGCACACACACTCACACACACACACACGTACTGTAACATACACACAGAGACACACATACTGTAACATACACAAACAGACACACGTACTGTAACATACACACACAGACACACATACTGTACACACACACTCACACACCTCTTTCGTTCTTTCCGTTTCACTTTTTATTCTCTGTATCTCACTTGGTCTCCCTCTAATCTCTCCCAAATATGTATTTCTCTCTCTGTCTCTCACTTGGTCTCCCTCTAATGTCTCCCAAATATGTATTTCTCTCCCTGCCTCTCACTTGGTCTCCCTCTAATGTCTCCCAAACATGTATTTCTCTCTCTGCCTCTCACTTGGTCTCCCTCTAATCTCTCAACAAATATGTATTTCTCTCTCTGCCTCTCACTTGGTCTCACTCTAATATCTCCCAAATATGTATTTCTCTCCCGGTCTCTCACTTGGTCTCACTCTAATGTCTCCCAAATATGTATTTCTCTCCCGGTCTCTCACTTGGTCTCCCTCTAATCTCTCCCAAATATGTATTTCTCTCCCGGTCTCTCACTTGGTCTCACTCTAATCTCTCCCAAATATGTATTTCTCTCTCTGCCTCTCACTTGGTCTCCCTCTAATGTCTCCCAAACATGTATTTCTCTCTCTGCCTCTCACTTGGTCTCACTCTAATATCTCCCAAATATGTATTTCTCTCCCGGTCTCTCACTTGGTCTCACTCTAATGTCTCCCAAATATGTATTTCTCTCCCGGTCTCTCACTTGGTCTCCCTCTAATCTCTCCCAAATATGTATTTCTCTCCCGGTCTCTCACTTGGTCTCACTCTAATCTCTCCCAAATATGTATTTCTCTCTCTGTATCTCACTTGGTCTCCCTCTAATGTCTCCCAAATATGTATTTCTCTCTCTCTCACTTGGTCTCCCTCTAATCTCTCAACAAATATGTATTTCTCTCCCGGTCTCTCACTTGGTCTCCCTCGAATGTCTTCCAAACATGTATTTCTCTCCCGGTCTCTCACTTGGTCTCCCTCTAATCTCTCCCAAATATGTATTTCTCTCCCGGTCTCTCACTTGGTCTCACTCTAATCTCTCCCAAATATGTATTTCTCTCTCTCTCTCTCACTTGGTCTCCCTCTAATCTCTCCCAAATATGTATTTCTCTCTCTGTCTCTCACTTGGTCTCCCTCTAATGTCTCCCAAATATGTATTTCTCTCTCTGTCTCTCACTTGGTCTCCCTCTAATGTCTCCCAAATATGTATTTCTCTCTCTGTCTCTCACTTGGTCTCACTCTAATCTCTCCCAAATATGTATTTCTCTCCCGGTCTCTCACTTGGTCTCCCTCTAATGTCTTCCAAACATGTATTTCTCTCCCGGTCTCTCACTTGGTCTCCCTCTAATGTCTCCCAAATATGTATTTCTCTCCCTGTCTCTCACTTGGTCTCACTCTAATCTCTCCCAAATATGTATTTCTCTCTCTGTATCTCACTTGGTCTCCCTCTAATGTCTCCCAAATATGTATTTCTCTCTCTCTCACTTGGTCTCCCTCTAATCTCTCAACAAATATGTATTTCTCTCCCGGTCTCTCACTTGGTCTCCCTCGAATGTCTTCCAAACATGTATTTCTCTCTCTGTCTCTCACTTGGTCTCCCTCTAATCTCTCCCAAATATGTATTTCTCTCCCGGTCTCTCACTTGGTCTCACTCTAATCTCTCCCAAATATGTATTTCTCTCTCTCTCTCTCACTTGGTCTCCCTCTAATCTCTCCCAAATATGTATTTCTCTCTCTGTCTCTCACTTGGTCTCCCTCTAATCTCTCCCAAATATGTATTTCTCTCTCTCTCTCTCACTTGGTCTCCCTCTAATCTCTCCCAAATATGTATTTCTCTCTCTGTCTCTCACTTGGTCTCCCTCTAATGTCTTCCAAACATGTATTTCTCTCCCGGTCTCTCACTCGGTCTCCCTCTAATCTCTCCCAAATATGTATTTCTCTCTCTCTCTCTCACTTGGTCTCCCTCTAATCTCTCCCAAATATGTATTTCTCTCTCTGTCTCTCACTTGGTCTCCCTCTAATCTCTCCCAAATATGTATTTCTCTCCCGGTCTCTCACTTGGTCTCACTCTAATATCTCCCAAATATGTATTTCTCTCCCGGTCTCTCACTTGGTCTCACTCTAATCTCTCCCAAATATGTATTTCTCTCCCGGTCTCTCACTTGGTCTCTCTCTAATCTCTCCCAAATATGTATTTCTCTCTCTGCCTCTCACTTGGTCTCCCTCTAATGTCTCCCAAATATGTATTTCTCTCTCTCTCACTTGGTCTCCCTCTAATCTCTCAACAAATATGTATTTCTCTCCCGGTCTCTCACTTGGTCTCCTTCGAATGTCTTCCAAACATGTATTTCTCTCACAGTCTCTCACTTGGTCTCCCTCTAATGTCTCCCAAACATGTATTTCTCTCCCGGTCTCTCACTTGGTCTCCCTCTAATCTCTCCCAAATATGTATTTCTCTCTCTGTCTCTCACTTGGTCTCCCTCTAATGTCTCCCAAACATGTATTTCTCTCCCGGTCTCTCACTTGGTCTCCCTCTAATCTCTCCCAAATATGTATTTCTCTCTCTGCCTCTCACTTGGTCTCCCTCTAATGTCTCCCAAACATGTATTTCTCTCCCGGTCTCTCACTTGGTCTCCCTCTAATCTCTCCCAAATATGTATTTCTCTCTCTGTCTCTCACTTGGTCTCCTTCTAATCTCTCCCAAATATGTATTTCTCTCTCTGTCTCTCACTTGGTCTCCCTCTAATGTCTCCCAAATATGTATTTCTCTCTCTCTCACTTGGTCTCCCTCTAATCTCTCAACAAATATGTATTTCTCTCCCGGTCTCTCACTTGGTCTCCTTCGAATGTCTTCCAAACATGTATTTCTCTCCCGGTCTCTCACTTGGTCTCCCTCTAATCTCTCCCAAATATGTATTTCTCTCTCTGCCTCTCACTTGGTCTCACTCTAATCTCTCCCAAATATGTATTTCTCTCTCTGTATCTCACTTGGTCTCCCTCTAATGTCTCCCAAATATGTATTTCTCTCTCTCTCACTTGGTCTCCCTCTAATCTCTCAACAAATATGTATTTCTCTCCCGGTCTCTCACTTGGTCTCCTTCGAATGTCTTCCAAACATGTATTTCTCTCCCGGTCTCTCACTTGGTCTCCCTCTAATCTCTCCCAAATATGTATTTCTCTCTCTGCCTCTCACTTGGTCTCCCTCTAATCTCTCCCAAATATGTATTTCTCTCTCTGCCTCTCACTTGGTCTCCCTCTAATCTCTCCCAAATATGTATTTCTCTCTCTGCCTCTCACTTGGTCTCCCTCTAATCTCTCCCAAATATGTATTTCTCTCTCTGCCTCTCACTTGGTCTCCTCTAATCTCTCCCAAATATGTATTTCTCTCTCTGCCTCTCACTTGGTCTCCCTCTAATGTCTCCCAAATATGTATTTCTCTCTCTGCCTCTCACTTGGTCTCCCTCTAATGTCTCCCAAATATGTATTTCTCTCTCTGTCTCTCACTTGGTCTCCCTCTAATCTCTCCCAAATATGTATTTCTCTCTCTGTCTCTCACTTGGTCTCCCTCTAATGTCTCCCAAAAATGTATTTCTCTCTCTGCCTCTCACTTGGTCTCCCTCTAATCTCTCCCAAATATGTATTTCTCTCTCTGTCTCTCACTTGGTCTCCCTCTAATCTCTCCCAAATATGTATTTCTCTCTCTGCCTCTCACTTGGTCTCCCTCTAATCTCTCCCAAATATGTATTTCTCTCTCTGTCTCTCACTTGGTCTCCCTCTAATCTCTCCCAAATATGTATTTCTCTCCCGGTCTCTCACTTGGTCTCCCTCTAATCTCTCCCAAATATGTATTTCTCTCTCTGTCTCTCACTTGGTCTCCCTCTAATCTCTCCCAAATATGTATTTCTCTCCCGGTCTCTCACTTGGTCTCCCTCTAATCTCTCCCAAATATGTATTTCTCTCTCTGTCTCTCACTTGGTCTCCCTCTAATCTCTCCCAAATATGTATTTCTCTCTCTGCCTCTCACTTGGTCTCCCTCTAATCTCTCCCAAACATGTATTTCTCTCTCTGTCTCTCTCGCTCCCTGTCGATATGTACAGTTATGTACTCTTCCCTGCAGATGGAAGAGAAGAGGTCCAGAAGGTCAGAAAGGAAATGGAAAAAAATTCTTGACAGTTAGTTGTGACAGCAGAGTTGACTGCTGAGTGGTGTGTGGGTCCATCTGTCATCTTTTCTCTTTGTTGAATTCATGTCAGGAGCATCAAGTTGTCCCTTAAATCACACTTTTTTATTTTGTATTTCGTATTTGATCAAGACTCTGATGGTGTGTTGTATTGTGTTCAACTTCCATCCAGAGCAGCACTGATCTGAGTACAGCATTATACAACAAGTTTCCTCTGTGTGAGGTGAGGATTCAGGAGGAGCTGATCTGAGTACAGCATTAGACAACATGTCTCCTTTGTGTTTTATTGTGTTCAACTTCCATCCAGAGCATCTGTGTGACTGTAGACAGGGAGCTGAAACGATGCCAGAGCAGCTGTGTGACTATAGACAGGGAGCTGAAACGATGCCAGAGCAGCTGTGTGACTATAGACAGGGAGCTGAAACGATGCCAGAGCAGCTGTGTGACTATAGACAGGGAGCTGAAACGATGCCAGAGCAGCTGTGTGACTATAGACAGGGAGCTGAAACGATGCCAGAGCAGCTGTGTGACTATAGACAGGGAGCTGAAACGATGCCAGAGCAGCTGTGTGACTATAGACAGGGAGCTGAAACGATGCCAGAGCAGCTGTGTGTGACTGTAGACAAGGAGCTGAAACGATGCCAGAGCAGCTGTGTGACTATAGACAGGGAGCTGAAACGATGCCAGAGCATCTGTGTGACTGTAGACAGGGAGCTGAAACGATGCCAGAGCAGCTGTGTGTGACTATAGACAGGGAGCTGAAATGATGCCAGAGCAGCTGTGTGTGACTGTAGACAGGGAGCTGAAACAATGCCAGAGCAGCTGTGTGACTATAGACAGGGAGCTGAAACGATGCCAGAGCAGCTGTGTGACTATAGACAGGGAGCTGAAACGATGCCAGAGCAGAGGGAACACAGAGACACAACGGGACGACAAAGGAAGGAACTATTCGACTCAATGGTTTTGAACTCCGTCCATTCTCCGTGTGAAAGAACAGATACCAGGAATGCCAAGGTAGAGGGACCACACTGACACATCCTGCAAGGGAGAGAGCAGGTGCCAGGGCGGGAGGACCACTCTGACAGACACAGCGCCATCCATCAGACTGATGCCAAAAGCATCCACAATGTGAGAGAACTGATAGGCTACCATGACTTCTCTGCACCACCACCTGGCAGGGATTACACTTCTAACATGTTACCCATTCCACGTGTAAATGCTAATGTTTGGTAGCTTTACTCATTCCACAAGTGTGATTCTGACAATAGTTTATCACAACATGCCATCATAAGTGTAAATTTCAAACACCACGGTTTTTGAATGGATTCGGAATTTTTGGAAAATATTAACTTAAATGAATATATCGGTTTTATATTATTATATTGTATGGGACATGTACTGTATATTATCCTCTATATTGATGAATCAGACAGCACCTGTTCTCACATCAAGTGATATAGGATTATCTCATTCAGCAATAGGGGTTTAGACATGCCATCTGGGTCCATCTAGTGTGGTTTGGGAAGCCATTCCACACCCATAAGCAAACATCAGACCTAGTGGAATTGTAAACGCTCTTATCTAGCCCACCTGTCAAAGTCTGAGGGAGGCTGAGGGGGAGGGATAGAAATCTGAGGTTTGCAGTTTTTGATCTCACCCTTATCGAATACACAGTGGGATATGGGTAATTTTGCACTTCCTAAGGCGCCCACTAGATGTCAACCATCTTTAGAACATTGGGCGGCATCTTTAGAACGTTGGGCGGCAGGGTAGCCTAGTGGTTAGAGTGTTGGACTAGTAACCGAAAGGTTGCAAGTTCAAATCCCTGAGCTGACAAGGTACAAATCTGTCATTCTGCCACTGAACGGGCAGTTAACCCACTGTTCCTAGGCTGCCATTGAAAATAAGAAATTGTTCTTAACTGACTTGCCTAGTAAAATAAAGGTAAAATTCAAAACAATTACAATTGTTTCAGGCTGCTCCTGTGAAGGGGGGCCAGATGGGAGCTGTTTGGGGTCTGGCAGCAGCCTCATTCTCAGTCACACATATTTCATGAGAGTTAGCAGCTGTGTGACTATAGACACCTAGCTTTTCTACAGACAATGGAATTCTCTGATTGGAACATTTACGCTAAAAACATCCTAAAGATTGATTCTTTACTTAGTTTGACAAGTTTCTTCGAACTGTAATATAACTTTTTGAACTTTTCGTCCGACTGGACCAGAACGCACTTTTGGATTTGTTTACCAAACGCCCTAACAAAAGAAGATATTTGGACATAAATGGACATAAATGATGGACATTATCGAACAAATCAAGCATTTATTGTGGAACTGCGATTCCGAGGAGTGCATTCTGATGATCATCAAAGGTAAGTTAATATTTATAATGCTATTTATGACTAATGTTGACAACCCAACATGGTGGATATTTCTCTGGCTGGTTTGGGCTCTGAGCGCCGATCTCAGATCTCTTATGTTTTTTGCCATAATGCTTTTTTGAAATCTGACACAGCGGTTGCTCATCTTTTGACAGTAGTACTGTAGACTACTTTATTACTGACCTCAACTCACAGCGTTCAAAGTCAGTCCACTGACACCCCTATCAGATCACAGCAAAATCAAAGTCAACTTGAACAGAGCAATAATCAGTCATGAATAGTATATAAAAAATGCTATAGATGGAAAGAAAAGTAGTGCGGAAATCTTCCAAAAAACTATTAATTCAATCCCTTTTAGACAACTTCCTTTGACCTACAGTGGTTCCTTCTTTAAAAGCAACACAGGACTTAGAGGTATCCAACACCACGGCTTCATTGCTTCAGGCCACCACAAGGGGGAGTTAAGAGCACTCATTATGCATTTGGGTTCCAAGGTTTTTATATGACCAATCATATTGAGAGGTTCCAATGATGAATTTGGCGTCACCCTGGGTGAAGATGGCTGACAAAACATTACAGTGGAAACAAATTTAAGAAGTTATAACGTCATAACGAGTCAAGTTAAAAATGTACAATTGTTAGTTAATACAGAGGCTAACGTTTGTGAATATTTTTTTGTCATAAAGATAGTTTACAAAACTCACTATTTAGCAAGTTAGCTAACTAGCTAACGCTAGCCAGCTAGCTAGCTAGTGTTATGACAGGATAATTAATTTATAATTTGTGTTGTTTAATGTTTTAGGGACTCCTGAGAATACCAGTAAACCTTCTTGTGAAACAATGGATGTAAAGAATCTAGCTAGCTAAAACAATTACTTCACATGTAATGTACAATTGTGTAAGCTTGCCTTGCAACGCAGCTAAAGTAACAAAGCTAGCTAACTATTTACTTGCTTATTGTGTAGCGGAGGATAAAAATAACTGTATGCCTATGGATGTGTAGCTAGCTACAGTATGTAGCCGATCTGTGTGCCTATGGATGTGTAGCTAGCTACAGTATGTAGCCGATCTGTGTGCCTATGGATGTGTAGCTAGCTACAGTATGTAGCCGATCTGTGTGCCCATGGATGAGAAGCTAGCTACATTATGTAGCCGATCTGTGCATGGACCCGAAAACGTTAGGTTCTGAACTAATATTCATACCAAACTATGAACCTCAGCTATCATAGTTGTTGTATCAACTTCAAGTCTGAATGGCATAAATGAAGCCTATGGATAGAGTAGAATATAATAACTTTATTGTGCCAAGGATGCAAGTCCTATATACACATGTACTGTAGTTATTACCACGCATAAGATTCCCACATTGTACCCTGTACATTTAATATATTCACTGATCATGTACTGTAGTTATTACCACGCATGAGATTCCCACATTGTACCCTGTACCCTTGCCTACGGAGCTGTGAGGGGAACGGCACCGCAGTACCTCCAGGCTCTGATCAGGCCCTACACCCAAACAAGGGCACTGCGTTCATCCACCTCTGGCCTGCTCGCCTCCCTACCACTGAGGAAGTACAGTTCCCGCTCAGCCCAGTCAAAACTGTTCGCTGCTCTGGCCCCCCAATGGTGGAACAAACTCCCTCACGACGCCAGGACAGCGGAGTCAATCACCACCTTCCGGAGACACCTGAAACCCCACCTCTTTAAGGAATACCTAGGATAGGATAAAGTAATCCTTCTCACCCCCCCCCTTAAATGATTTAGATGCACTATTGTAAAGTGGCTGTTCCACTTGATGTCATAAGGTGAATTCACCAATTTGTAAGTCGCTCTGGATAAGAGCGTCTGCCAAATGACTTACATGTAAATGTAAATGTACATTTAATATATTCACTGATCATGTACTGTAGTTATTACCAGGCATGAGATCCCCACATTGTACCCTGTACATTTAATATATTCACTGATCATGTAACTCTTCCTTGGCAAATAAAGGTGTGGTTCAGGTATGAATCTCAGAGACATTATTTTTCATTCATGTCAAACTCCATCATTTGATTGATGCTGTGTCTGCATGTATGTATTACAATTATACACTTCAACAGTGTTTACCTCTCCTGCTCCTGGGGCATCAATGGTTACACATTGTAACTATGCAATAGACTAGAAACATGTTTTAAGTAAAGGCTGATTTGTAATTCATATATACAGAGGAAAATAAACTATGCATATCTAACTCCCTTCATCTGCATTAATCTGAGGACACAGGATAGTATTTCAATGAGTTCCTTAATTTCAACCAATGGAGAATGTGAAACGCTTTATTGAAAGAGGTTCATTATCCAGGTGTTATAAATACATAATAGTTGCATTAGAATTATTAGAATTATGATAATTGTAATATTATATTACAAATACAAGTTCAATCTGTACTTCAGTGCACATGCGGTGTGCATTATAAAACGAGGAAGAAAGACGAGGTGGTGTAGAAGACAGAAAGGGAAAGAGGTAAGAACAGCGGCAGACAGCATTTAATTCATGAATTGCAATGCTTCCCTAATATTCTCTCCGTTCATAACAATTGCAGTGTGTCTTAACCAGTCTTGGGGCCCCCAGTTGGCCCGAAGGTTATCTTAAGAGCGGGTGAGGTGGCAATGACGGGACTGGCTTCCTCTCTCACATCTAAACATACCTGCAGACAAGAGACAGATGGATGGAGAGAGAACATGATTAAGCCCTGTTTTCTTTATTCTAACACGGCCAGTCATCATAATCATCAGCAGGTGAAAACGCAAAACTGACCTGGGATCATTAACTCTGGGACTACTACATCTCTGTCTGTATTTCAATGTAAAGCATCTCTTTAATAATACTTCCTGTATAATATAAACTGACCTTGGATCATTAACTCTGGGACTACTGCATCTCTTTAATAATACTTCCTGTATAATATAAACTGTCCTGGGATCATTAACTCTGGGACTACTACATCTCTGTCTATTTCAATGTAAAGCATCTCTTTAATAATACTTCCTGTATAATATAAACTGACCTGGGATCATTAACTCTGGGACTACTGCATCTCTTTAATAATACTTCCTGTATAATATAAACTGTCCTGGGATCATTAACTCTGGGACTACTACATCTCTGTCTATTTCAATGTAAAGCATCTCTTTAATAATACTTCCTGTATAATATAAACTGTCCTGGGATCATTAACTCTGGGACTACTACATCTCTGTCTATTTCAATGTAAAGCATCTCTTTAATAATACTTCCTGTATAATATAAACTGACCTTGGATCATTAACTCTGGGACTACTACATCTCTTTAATAATACTTCCTGTATAATATAAACTGTCCTGGGATCATTAACTCTGGGACTACTACATCTCTGTCTATTTCAATGTAAAGCATCTCTGTAATAATACTTCCTGTATAATATAAACTGACCTTGGATCATTAACTCTGGGACTAATACATCTCTGTCTATTTCAATTTAAAGCATCTCTTTAACAATACTCCCTGTTGACCCGACCAAGTGACCTCTCACCTATGATCCTGCTGTGCCCTCTGTGTCAGCCAGTTCAGATGTGGGAGGGGTTCACCAAAACAGTTGATATAACCTAGAGGATTTAGGGAGAAGGGGGAGTATGATGAAGTGTAGAAGAGAGACTGTTATTGTGTGTATGTGTGGTCTCACCTGGTGTATGTGTGGTCTCACCTGGTGTCCACACAGAGTACTTTATGCAGAAAAACAGACACATGAGGACAAGCAATCGAAGGTAATGTCAATAGAAGATACTGTACGTGACGCAGACACCTCTCGGAGTGTACCTGAAACATTTAAATATAGAGGGCTATGTGTCTCACCACTTGGTTATGGCTAACCCCCAGGGAAATCATGACTTAGCAGCAACAGATAGTCCAGTGAAAATGGCTGTGTTTTATGTGGTGTATTTCTGAAAATTAGCAGTTGACATCTTCAGTTTTTTTAAATGAATGCATGTGAGACAGGTTCCATGTACAACAAGACATGCAGAGATGAAGAGAGAAAAAGAACACAGAACAGTTTAATTATATTACGTACTTCTAGGAGTAGTGGGTGCGGAGTCAGGCGCAGAGAGCAGAGGGTTAAGGACAGAAAACGGCCACGCCAGAACACCAAGCACATACAAATGACTGGCCCAGAAACAGGACCCAAACTGTCCAGAGAAAACAAGAAAATAGCACAACCACCAAAACGAACAGAGGAACAAGCCAGCACAAAAGCAGGCGGGCATAACCGGCTTAAAAATCCACCTCTACGCAGACGACGCCACTGGCCCTTCTTTGGACACTGTGTTAACAAACCTCCAGACGAGCTTCAATGTACAACACTGCTTCGGTGGCCTCCAACTGCTCTTAAATGCAGTTAAAACTAAATGCTCTTCAACCTATTGTTGCCCTCACCCGTCCGACTAGCATCACTACTTTGGACGGTTCTGACTTAGAATATGTGGACAACTACAAATACCTAGGTGTCTGGTTTGACATTAAACTCTCCTTCCAGACTCACATTAAGCATCTCCAATCCAAAATTTTAAATTAAAAAATTAAACCTTTACACTGTCATGAAATATGATTATATATCGACTAAAACAAATAGGATACGGCCTGCTTATGAGTTGCAATGAAAGAAAGTTAGATTAGTTCAACTGAAAATGACAAGAACAGGCATTCGTAGCTAAATGCTTTTGGTTAGCTTGAGAATAATAAGTGCATGATTTATCAGTCTCTGGTATTGTCACACTCTGACCATTATTTGAGTTGTTTGTTTCTATGTTTTGTTTGGTCAGGGTGTGATATGAGTGGGCATTCTATGCTGCATGTCTAGTTAGTCTGTTTCTATGTGTTTTGGCCTGATGTGGTTCTCAATCAGTGGCAGGTGTTTGTCGTTGTCTCTGATTGGGAACCATATTTAGGTAGCCTGTTTTGTATTGTGGTTCGTGGGTTAATGTCTATGTGTAGTTTCCTGTGTCTGCACTTGTTGTCATGTTTGTTTTGTTGTTTTTGTTTTTAAGTGTTCTTTGTGTTTTTTCGTCATTCAATAAAAATAATGGATTCACACGACGCTGTGCTTTGGTCTACTCCATACGACGTACAGTTGAAGTCGAAAGTTTACATACACTTATGGTGGGGTCATTAAAACTCTGCTCTGGCTGCTTTCATGGCAAGGATAAATGATTTCCTCTTCTGGGCATAGCTTTAGGATAGTCTTCATTGAGGAAGTTAAACATTTGAAGTCACAAGATTACATACAGTTAGGTATGAGTCATTAACCTCTTACATCTATGGGGGCGCTATTTCATTTTTGGATGAAAAACGTTCCCGTTTTAAACAAGATATTTTGTCACAAAAAGATGCTCGACTATGCATATAATTGATAGCTTTCGAAAGAAAACACTCTGACGTGTCCAAAACTACCAAGATATTCTCTGTGCGTGCCCTAGAACGTGAGCTTCAGGCAAAACCAAGATGAGATGGCATCCAGGAAATGAGCAGGATTTTTGAGGCTCTGTTTTCCATTGTCTCCTTATATGGCTGTGAATGCGAGAGGAATGAGCCTGCCCTTTCTGTCGTTTCCCCAAGGTGTCTGCAGCATTGTGACGTATTTGTAGGCAGATCATTGGAAGATTGACCATAAGAGACCACATTTACCAGGTGTCCGCCCGGTGTCCTGCGCCGAAATTGGTGCGCAAAAGTCACCTGCCAGTATTTTTCCATGGGATACAGAGAGGAAAGCAAGCTTCCACGAACTGCATATCAATGAAGGGATATGTGAAAAAACACCTTGAGGATTGATTCCAAACAACGTTTGCCATGTTTCGGTCGATATTATGTAGTTAATCCGGAAAAAGTTTTACGTTGTAGGTGACTGAATTTTCGGTTCGTTTCGGTAGCCAGACGCAATGTAGAAAACGGAACGATTTCTCCTACACACAGACGCTTTCAGGAAACACTGCGCATTTGGTATGTAACTGAGAGTCTCCTCATTGAAAACATCAGAAGCTCTTCAAAGGTAAATGATTTTATTTATTTGGTTATCTGGTTTTTGTGAAAATGTTGCGTGCTAAATGCTACTCAAAATGCTATGCTAGCTTTGCATACTCTTACACAAATTAGTCAATTTCTATGGTTCAAAAGCATATTTTGAAAATCTGAGATGACAGTGTTGTTAAGAAAAGGCTAAGCTTGAGAGCAGACGCATTATTTTCATTTTATTTGCGATTTTCAGAAATCGTTAACGTTGCGTTATGCTAATGAGCCTGAGGCTTTAGTCACAAACCCGGATCCGGGGTGGGGAGTTTCAAGAAGTTAACCACTCCACACATTTCTTGTTAACAAACGTTTTGGGAGTTAGGATGTCTACTTTGCACATGACACAAGTCCAACAATTGTTTACAGACAGATTATTTCACTGTATCTCAATTCCAGTGGGTCAGAAGTTTACATACACTAAGGTGACTGTGCCTTCAAACAGCTAGGAAAACTGCAGAAAATGATGTCATGGCTTTAGAAGCTTCTGATTGGCTAATTGATGTCATTTGAGTCAATTGGAGGTGTACCTATGGATGTATTTTCAAGGCCTACCTTCAAACTCAGTGCCTCTTTGCTTGACATCATGAGGAAATCAAAAGAAATCAGCCAAGACCTCCACAAGTCTTGTTCATCCTTGGGAGCGATTTCCAAATGCCTAAAGGTACCACTTTTCACTATCACGCAATAGGTTTCGCTTCCCCACCTGCCATTTTCTTTAAAACCTGATGGAGCTCATTGCCTTTTTGAATCATGCAGAGATGGGCATCATGAAGGGCTCGTCATTGATTTTGTAGGAAAAGGGGAGAAATTGTGCTTTAGAACAGTATTGATATTACAGTTGATCTGGAGTAGTACGCTGTTTGGGCGCTAAAATAAGGTCAATGGTAAGGGACCAGCGTGATGTACAAAAGTGAGTTAGTTAACGTTAGCCATGTAAAAGTTTGGCGGAAGAACGCCCAGTGCTGCTTACTTGAGATGCCATCATCACACAGTCCTTCTTCGTAGGTGTCCGCAATTACTTCCTTCGTGTCGAAAAAAAAAAGTTGAGTTCAGAACAATTATTTTTGATTGGAAAAAAAACAACTTTTGCTCTCTACAAAAATACACAAACGTACCTCCATAGTGTTTAACAATTTGCCTGTGAATAACCACACCTTCATACAAACGTACCGTACCATCAGAATTCTTGACGCACAATCGATAATGCTGCCATATCCTGCCAGTACGGCCAAAAGCGAGACACTCAGGCGCTTGATGATGCTTGGAAGAGGGAAAGGAACGAGATTGGAACAACAACAATTTGATGCAAGTTGGGGAGGAAGGGCTAAAAGCTGAACAATAGACTATTCAGCCTTTACTAAAGAATG
>NW_027009786.1:0-39846 GCF_036934945.1 Oncorhynchus masou masou
CGTTAAGGTCCCTGAAGTATTCCTAACTACCCCAACGTTAAAGTCCCTGAAGTATTCCTAGCTACCCCAACGTTAAAGGCCTTAGAGTATTCCTAGCTACCCCAACGTTAAAGGCCTTGAAGTATTCCTAACTACCCCAACGTTAAAGGCCTTGTATTCCTATTCCCCAACATTAAAAGAAGTAATTCCTAACTACCCCAACATTAAAGGCCTTGAAGTTAAAGGCCTTGAGAAGTATTCCCTAGCTACCCCAACGTTAAAGGCCTTGAAGTATTCCTAACTACCCCCAACATTAAAGGCCTTGAGAAGTAATTCCTAACTACCCCCAACGTTAAGGCCTTGAGAAGTATTCCTAACTACCCCCAACGTTAAAGTCCCTGAAGTAATTCCTAACTACCCCCAACATTAAAGGCCTTGAAAGTATTCCCTAGCTACCCCAACGTTAAAGGCCTTGAGAAGTATTCCTAAGCTACCCCAACGTTAAAGGCCTTGAGAAGTATTCTAGCTACCCCAACGTTAAAGTCCCTGAAGTATTCCTAACTA
The DNA here is from genome assembly GCF_036934945.1 of Oncorhynchus masou masou. Classification (NCBI taxonomy): domain Eukaryota; kingdom Metazoa; phylum Chordata; class Actinopteri; order Salmoniformes; family Salmonidae; genus Oncorhynchus; species Oncorhynchus masou. The sequence continues at coordinate 544 of NW_027009786.1, forward strand.
CCCCAACGTTAAAGTCCCTGGTATTCCTAGCTACCCCAACGTTAAAGTCCCTGAGAAGTATTCCCTAGTATTCCTAACTACCCCAACATTAAAGGCCTTGAGAAGTATTCCTAACTACCCCCAACGTTAAAGGCCTTGATAAGTATTCCCTAGCTACCCAACGTTAAAGGCCTTGAGAAGTCCCCCAACATTCTAGCTACCCCCAACATTAAAGGCCTTGAGAAGTATTCCTAACTTTAAAGTTAAAGGCCTTGAGAAGTATTCCTAGCTACCCCAACGTTAAAGGCCTTGAGAAGTATTCCTAGCTACCCCAACGTTAAAGGCCTTGAGAAGTATTCCTAACTACCCCCAACATTAAAGGCCTTGAAGTAATTCCTACTACCCCCAACAACGTTAAAGTCCGAAGTATTCCCCTAGCTACCCCAACGTTAAAGGCCTTGAGAAGTATTCCTAACTACCCCAACATTAAAGGCCTTGAGAAGTATTCCTAGCTACCCCAACGTTAAAGGCCTTGAGAAGTATTCCTAGCTACCCCCAACATTAAAGGCCTTGAGAAGTATTCCTAACTACCCCAACGTTAAAGGCCTTGAGAAGTATTCCTAGCTACCCCAACGTTAAAGGCCTTGAGAAGTATTCCTAACTACCCCCAACGTTAAAGGCCTTGAGAAGTATTCTAGCTACCCCCAACGTTAAAGGCCTTGAGAAGTATTCTAGCTACCCCCAACGTTAAAGGCCTTGAGAAGTATTCCTAAGCTACCCCAAACGTTAAAGGCCTTGAGAAGTAATTCCTAACTACCCCCAACATTAAAGGCCTTGAGAAGTATTCTAGCTACCCCCAACGTTAAGGGCCTTGAGAAGTATTCCTAACTACCCCAACATTAAAGGCCTTGAGAAGTATTCCTAGCTACCCCCAACATTAAAGGCCTTGAGAAGTAATTCCTAACTACCCCCAACATTAAAGGCCTTGAGAAGTATTCCTAGCTACCCCAACGTTAAAGGCCTTGAGAAGTATTCCTAGCTACCCCAACATTAAAGGCCTTGAGAAGTATTCCTAACTACCCCCAACATTAAAGGCCTTGAGAAGTACCCCAATTCCTAACTACCCCAACGTTAAAGGCCTTGAGAAGTATTCCTAGCTACCCCAACGTTAAAGGCCTTGAGAAGTATTCCTAGCTACCCCAACGTTAAAGACCTTGAGAAGTATTCCTAGCTACCCCAATGTTAAAGTCCCTGAAGTATTCCTAACTACCCCAACGTTAAAGTCCCTGAAGTATTCCTAGCTACCCCAACGTTAAAGTCCCTGAAGTATTCCTAGCTACCCCAACGTTAAAGTCCCTGAAGTATTCCTAACTACCCCAACGTTAAAGGCCTTGAGAAGTATTCCTAACTACCCCCAACGTTAAAGGCCTTGAGAAGTATTCCTAGCTACCCCAACGTTAAAGGCCTTGAGAAGTATTCCTAACTACCCCCAACATTAAAGGCCTTGAGAAGTAATTCCTAACTACAACGTTAAAGGCCTTGAGAAGTATTCCAACTACCCCCAAGTTAAAGGCCTTGAGAAGTATTCTAACTACCCCCAACGTTAAAGGCCTTGAGAAGTATTCCTAGCTACCCCCAACATTAAAGGCCTTGAGAAGTATTCCTAGCTACCCCAACGTTAAAGGCCTTGAGAAGTATTCTATTACCCCCAACATTAAGGCCTTGAGAAGTACCTAACTACCCCCAACATTAAAGGCCTTGAGAAGTATTCCTAGCTACCCCAACGTTAAAGGCCTTGAGAAGTATTCCTAGCTACCCCAACGTTAAAGGCCTTGAGAAGTATTCCTAACTACCCCCAACATTAAAGGCCTTGAGAAGTAATTCCTAACTACCCCCAACGTTAAAGGCCTTGAGAAGTATTCCTAGCTACCCCAACGTTAAAGGCCTTGAGAAGTAATTCCTAACTACCCCCAACATTAAAGGCCTTGAGAAGTATTCCTAGCTACCCCAACGTTAAAGGCCTTGAGAAGTATTCCTAGCTACCCCAACGTTAAAGACCTTGAGAAGTATTCCTAGCTACCCCAACGTTAAAGGCCTTGAGAAGTATTCCTAGCTACCCCCAACATTAAAGGCCTTGAGAAGTATTCCTAACTACCCCCAACATTAAAGGCCTTGAGAAGTATTCCTAGCTACCCCAACGTTAAAGGCCTTGAGAAGTATTCCTAGCTACCCCCAACATTAAAGGCCTTGAGAAGTATTCCTAGCTACCCCAACGTTAAAGGCCTTGAGAAGTAATTCCTAACTACCCCCAACATTAAAGGCCTTGAGAAGTATTCCTAGCTACCCCAACGTTAAAGGCCTTGAGAAGTATTCCTAGCTACCCCAACGTTAAAGACCTTGAGAAGTATTCCTAGCTACCCCAACGTTAAAGTCCCTGAAGTATTCCTAACTACCCCAACGTTAAAGGCCTTGAGAAGTATTCCTAACTACCCCCAACATTAAAGGCCTTGAGAAGTATTCCTAACTACCCCCAACATTAAAGGCCTTGAGAAGTATTCCTAGCTACCCCAACGTTAAAGGCCTTGAGAAGTATTCCTAGCTACCCCCAACATTAAAGGCCTTGAGAAGTATTCCTAACTACCCCCAACATTAAAGGCCTTGAGAAGTATTCCTAGCTACCCCAACGTTAAAGGCCTTGAGAAGTATTCCTAGCTACCCCAACGTTAAACGAACTACTTCTCCGCCTCAGGTCGTACCCTCTGGCTATCCCTCCTAAGCCTAGCTGAGCCGAACGCCTCATGAGCAGAGCTTTTGCTTTTTATTGATCTCTTTGTTTCCCATAGCTGGAAGGGCACAATATTTTCTCCAACCTGACTTCCAGTGAGTACGAGCAGGTGTTAGAGGTCATCCACAAGGCCATCATCGCTACAGATCTGGCGCTCTACTTCGGCAACCGCAAACAGCTAGCTGAGCTACTGAGCACTGGAGCTCTGGACCTGGACAACCACCAACACAGGTCAGAGGTCACACACACACACACGCACACACACGCACACACATACACACACACACACACTGGACAACCACCAACACAGGACAGTGGTCACACACACACACACGCACACACACACACACTGGACCGCAACAACCACCAACACAGGTTAGTGGTCACACACACACACAGACACACACACACACACACAAACACACACACACACACTGGACCGCAACAACCACCGGCACATGTCACAGGTTAAATAAGAGCTTTCACACTAAATAGCTGAACTGAACCAAGCCAAATCAGACCAAGCTTACTGAGCTGCCATGGTTACACATCCACTATAGTTACTGGATCCGTGCTGAACAGGTCAACGTAAAGAGAGAAAAAAAAACTATTTTATCACACAGTGTTTTGGGTCAGCATCACTGTGTTTTAGGTCAGCATCACGGTGGTTTGGGTCAGCATCACTGTGGTTTTGGGTCAGCATCACTGTGTTTTAGGTCAGCATCACGGTGGTTTGGGTCAGCATCACTGTGGTTTTGGGTCAGCATCACTGTGTTTTGGGTCAGCATCACTGTGTTTTAGGTCAGCATCACGGTGGTTTGGGTCAGCATCACTGTGGTTTTGGGTCAGCATCACTGTGTTTTGGGTCAGCATCACTGTGTTTTGGGTCAGCATCACTGTGTTTTAGGTCAGCATCACAGTGGTTTTGGTCAGCATCATGATGGTTTGGGTCAGCATCACTGTGTGTTGGATCAGCATCACTGTGGTTTGGGTCAGCATCATGATGGTTTGGGTCAGCATCACGGTGGTTTTGGTCAGCATCACTGTGGTTTTGGTCAGCGTCACGGTGGTTTGGGTCAACAGTTAGAAAAGACTAATCGAGTCAGGGGACAACTACACTCATTCTCATGCATCTGGAAATACAGTGCATTATAGGAAAGTATTCAGACCCCTTGACTTTTTCCACATTTTGTTACATTACAGCCTAAAATTAAATAGCTTTTTTTCCTCATCAATCTACACACAATACACCATAATGACATCACAATACCCCATAATGACATCACAATACCCCATAATGACATCACAATACCCCGTAATAACATCACAATACCCCATAATGACATCACAATACCCCATAATGACATCTCAATACCCCATAAAAACAAAGCAAAAACAGTTTTTTAGACATTTTTGCAAACGTATGAAAAATAAATGAATGAAATATTACATTTACATAAGTATTCAGACCCTTTAGTCAGTACTTTGTTGAAGTACCTTTGGCAGCGAATCCAGCTTTGAGTCTTCTTGGGTATGACGCTACAAGCTTGGCACACCTGTATTTGGGGAGGTTCTCTCTTCTCTGCAGATCCTCTCAAGCTCTGCCAGGTTGGATGGGAGCGTCGCTGCACAGCTATTTTCACGTCTCTCCAAAGATTTTCAATCAGGTTCAAGTCCGGGCTCTGGCTGGGTCACTCAAGGACATTCAGAGACTTTTCCCAAAGCCACTCCTGCGTTGTCTTGGCTGTGTGCTTAGATGTCGTGTGTAGCTTGATGAGGGATTTTTATTTATTTAAGCCATTTTAGAATAAGGCTGTAACGTAACAGAATGTGGGACAAATCAAGGGGACTGAATACATTCTGAATGCACTGTATATATAAATAAATCATAAATAAATCAAAACAAATACTTCTCTTTCCCCAGGGACCGCGTGATTGGTCTGATGATGACAGCATGTGACCTGTGTTCCGTTACCAAGCTGTGGCCAATCACGCGACTCACAGCCAATGATATCTACGCTGAGTTCTGGGCTGAGGTACAGTAGTATAACTCACTACACTCAACCACCAACAGGGTTCTTTGTTTGTCCGCAAAAGAGAACCGTTTTAGGTTCCAAGTAGAACACTTTGATGGTGAAAGGGTTTCACGTAGAACATTGTAATAGCGGAGGTGTTCCACTTGGAACAAAAAAAAATATTATTTTCAGAGGGTTATCCTATGGGGACAATTGAAGAACCCTTTGTAGTTCTAGGTAGCGCCTTCTTTTCTAAGAGTGTACTACAATACTACTGTTGTAAAGAGTTCATCAATTCATTAATAACGAATGAATTATGAATGAATTATAAATGAATGGATTATGAATGGATTATGAATGGATTATGAATGAATGGGTTATGAATGAATGGATTATGAATGGATTATGAATGAATGGATTATGAATGAATGGATTATGAATGAATTATGAATGGATTATGAATGAATGGATTATGAATGGATTATGAATGAATGGATTATGAATGAATTATGAATGTATTATGAATGAATTATGAATGGATTATGAATGAATTATGAATGGATTATGAATGGATTATGAATGAATTATGAATGGATTATGAATGAATTATGAATGAATTATGAATGGATTATGAATGAATTATGAATGGATTATGAATGAATTATGAATGGATTATGAATGGATTATGAATGAATTATGAATGGATTATGAATGGATTATGAATCCTCCTCCTCCTCTCCTCTCCTCCTCTCCTCTCCTCCTCCTCTCCTCCTCTCCTCCTCCTCCTCTCCTCCTCCTCCTCTCTCCCTCCTCCTCCTCCTCTCCTCGTCCTCCTCCTCTCCTCCTCCTCTCTTCCTCCTCCCTTCTCCTCCTCCTCCTCCTCCTCTCCTCCTCCTCCTCTCCTCTCCTCCTCTCCTCCCCTTCTCCTCCTCCTCCTCTCCCCTCCTCTCCTCCTCCTCCTCCCCTCCTCCCTCCTCTCCCTCCTCCTCCTCTCCTCCTTCTCTCCTCCTCCTCCTCCCCTCCTCTTATCCTCCCTCCTCTCCTCCTCCTCCTCCCTCCTCCTCCCTCTCCTCCTCCTCCTCCTCCTCCCCTCCTCCCTCCTCTCCTCCCTCCTCTCCTCCTCCCTCCCTCCTCCTCCCTCCTCCTCTTCTCCTCCTCCTCCTCTCCTCCTCTCCCTCCCTCCTACTCCTCCTCCCTCCTCCCTCTCTCCTCCTCTCCCTCCTCTCCTCTCCTCCTCCTCTCCTCCTCCCCTCCTCCCTCTCCTCCCCTTCCTCTCTTCCTCCTCCCTCCTCCCTCCTCCTCTCCTCCTCCTCCCTCTCATCTCCTCCTCCTCCTCCTCCTCCCCTTCTTCTCCTCCTCCTCTTCCTCCTTCTCCTCCTCCTCCTCCTCTCCTGCACTCCTCCTCCTCTCCTCCTCCTCCCTCTCCTCCTCCTCTCCTCCTCTTCCTCCTCCTCTCCTCCTCCTCTCCTCTCCTCCTCCTCCTCCTCCTCCTCCTCCTCCTCCTCCTCCTCCTCCTCCTCTACAGGGGGATGAGATGAAGAAGATAGGTATACAGCCCATCCCTATGATGGACAGAGATAAGAAGGAAGAGGTTCCTCAGGGGCAGGTAAGAACAACACACACACACACACACACACACACACGCACACGCACACACACACGCACACACACTAAGAACATTACCTAGGCTGCGTCTCATTCTGGCAGGATGTGCCCCTTGTTCCCGCCCCTTTACTGACCTGAGACAGGTGTAGGTAGAAACAACAGCTCCACTCCACTTAGTTTACATCATTTTGCTTTCCCATCCAGTCCCATCAGATCTGTGGACTTTTTTTTAGGTCATTGTCGGAAGACATTGTTGTTCTTATCCAACCACATGCATTCTCCTTGTCTGTTTCTGTAGGTGGGGTTCTACAATGCTGTTGCACTCCCATGTTATACGACCTTATCTGAGCTCTTCCCCCCTTCTGGCCCTCTTCTACAAGCCTGCAAGTGAGTAACATACAATACACACACCATATATTACATAGACTACACACCATATATTACATAGACTACACACCCCATATATTACATAGACTACACACACCATATATTACACAGACTACACACCCCATATATTACATAGACTACACACCATATATTAACTAGACTACACACCCCATATATTACATAGACTACACACCCCATATATTACATAGACTACACACACCATATATTACATAGACTACACACACCATATATTACATAGACTACACACCATATATTACATAGACTACACACACCATATATTACATAGACTACACACCATATATTACATAGACTACACACCATATATTACATAGACTACACACCATATATTACATACAATACACACACCATATATTACATAGACTACATACACCATATATTACATAGACTACACACCCCATATATTACATAGACTACACACCATATATTACATAGACTACACACCATATATTACATAGACTACACACCATATATTACATACAATACACACACCATATATTACATAGACTACACACACCATATATTACATAGACTACACACCCCATATATTACATAGACTACACACCATATATTACATAGACTACACACCCCATATATTACATAGACTACACACCACATATTACATAGACTACACACCATATATTACATAGACTACACACCCCATATATTACATAGACTACACACACCATATATTACATAGACTACACACCCCATATATTACATAGACTACACACCCCATATATTACATAGACTACACACCATATATTACATAGACTACACACCCCATATATTAAATAGACTACACACACCATATATTATATAGACTAGACACCATAGACTACACACCCCATATATTACATAGACTACACACCCCATATATTACATAGACTAGACACCATAGACTACACACACCATATATTACATAGACTAGACACCATAGACTACACACACCATATATTATATCGACGACACACCCCATATATTACATAGACTAGACACCATAGACTACACACCCCATATATTACATAGACTACACACCCCATATATTACATAGACTAGACACCATAGACTACACACACCATATATTACATAGACTACACACCACAGACTACACACACACCATGTATTACATAGACTACACACCATATATTACATAGACTACACACCATATATTACATACAATACACACACCATATATTACATAGACTACATACACCATATATTACATAGACTACACACCCCATATATTACATAGACTACACACCATATATTACATAGACTACACACCATATATTACATAGACTACACACCATATATTACATACAATACACACACCATATATTACATAGACTACACACACCATATATTACATAGACTACACACCCCATATATTACATAGACTACACACCATATATTACATAGACTACACACCCCATATATTACATAGACTACACACCACATATTACATAGACTACACACCATATATTACATAGACTACACACCCCATATATTACATAGACTACACACACCATATATTACATAGACTACACACCCCATATATTACATAGACTACACACCCCATATATTACATAGACTACACACCATATATTACATAGACTACACACCCCATATATTAAATAGACTACACACACCATATATTATATAGACTAGACACCATAGACTACACACCCCATATATTACATAGACTACACACCCCATATATTACATAGACTAGACACCATAGACTACACACACCATATATTACATAGACTAGACACCATAGACTACACACACCATATATTATATCGACGACACACCCCATATATTACATAGACTAGACACCATAGACTACACACCCCATATATTACATAGACTACACACCCCATATATTACATAGACTAGACACCATAGACTACACACACCATATATTACATAGACTACACACCACAGACTACACACACACCATGTATTACATAGACTACACACCACAGACTACACACACACCATGTATTACATAGACTACACTCACTGTCTTCCAGTAGGAAGATCCTAGAATGATTGTGAATGATTGTTTTTCCACAGGGAGAACCTTGGCCAGTGGGAGAAGATAGTGAATGGAGAAGAGGAGGACAGTGGTGTGAGAGGAGTGTGGGCCCCGTCAGAGCCTGTTGACCCCAGGGCAGAGCCTGTTGACCCCAGAGTAGAGCCTGTTGACCCCAGGGCAGAGCCTGTTGACCCCATTGTAGAGCCTGTTGACCCCAGGGCAGAGCCTGTTGACCCCAGAGTAGAGCCTGTTGACCCCAGGGTAGAGCCTGTTGACCCCAGGGCAGAGCCTGTTGACCCCAGGGCAGAGCCTGTTGACCCCAGGGCAGAGCCTGTTGACCCCAGGGCAGAGCCTGTTGACCCCAGGGTAGAGCCTGTTGACCCCAGGGCAGAGCCTGTTGACCCCAGAGTAGAGCCTGTTGACCCCAGGGCAGAGCCTGTTGACCCCAGAGTAGAGCCTGTTGACCCCAGGGTAGAGCCTGTTGACCCCAGGGCAGAGCCTGTTGACCCCAGGGCAGAGCCTGTTGACCCCAGGGCAGAGCCTGTTGACCCCATTGCAGAGCCTGTTGACCCCAGGGTAGAGCCTGTTGACCCCATTGTAGAGCCTGTTGACCCCATTGTAGAGCCCAGCACGGAGGAACCATCTAACCCTGACTCAGGTCCTGTGAAGGTGGACAACTGACTAGTAGTGAAGCCACTGCTCGCCCTCACTACCACGCAAGTCAATACGCCCTCACTACCACACGCCCTCACTACCACACACCCTCACAATGTCCCCTGCCAGCAGGTGTGTGTACTTCCTGTCTGGACTTCCTGTGTCAGCGACTCAATTCCTTCTGCAACAGGAAGGGGCGGGAAACATGCGTAGGGACGAGGGAAGATGATTGGTGGATTTACTAACAAGGGGATTATTTTCAGAAACACACAGTTACCTCATTGGGTGAGGGAGGAGAGGAGGTAACACAGACGGTGTCACCACTCCCGTAGACACGGACGGAGGACCGCAGGGGTGTGTTCATTAGGCACCAAACGCAAATAAACTGCCCGGGAGAGACTACCTGGACCGGTCCAATAAGAAACAGTTGTTTTATGATTTCCGTTGCAAAATGTTTGGCACTGATGAATACAGCCGAGTGGGGATTCGGCACCAATCACCTGATCCACCAACCACCTGATCCACCAACCACCTGATCACCAACCACCTGATCACCAACCACCTGATCCACCAACCACCTGATCCACCAGTCACCAGATCCACCAACCACCTGATCCACCAACCACCTGATCCACCAGTCACCTGATCCACCAACCACCTGATCCACCAACCACCTGATCACCAACCACCTGATCCACCAACCACTTGGGAACCAGTCACCTGATCCACCAGTCACCTGATCCACCAACCACTTGGGAACCAGTCACCTGATCCACCAGTCACCTGATCCACCAGTCACCTGATCCACCAACCACTTGGGAAACAGTCACCTGATCCACCAGTCACCTGATCCACCAGTCACCTGATCCACCAGTCACCTGATCCACCAGTCACCTGATCCACCAGTCACCTGATCCACCAGTCACCTGATCCACCAACCACCTGATCCACCAACCACCTGATCCACCAGTCACCTGATCCACCAGTCACCTGATCCACCAGTCACCTGATCCACCAGTCACCTGATCCACCAACCACCTGATCCACCAACCACCTGATCCACCAGTCACCTGATCCACCAGTCACCTGATCCACCAGTCACCTGATCCACCAACCACCTGATCCACCAACCACTTGGGAACCAGTCACCTGATCCACCAACCACCTGATCCACCAACCACCTGATCCACCAACCACCTGATCCACCAACCACCTGATCCACCAACCACCTGATCCACCAACCACCTGATCCACCAACCACCTGATCCACCAACCACCTGATCCACCAACCACCTGATCCACCAGTCACCAGATCCACCAACCACCTGATCCACCAACCACCTGATCCACCAGTCACCTGATCCACCAACCACCTGATCCACCAACCACCTGATCCACCAACCACCTGATCCACCAACTACCTGATCCACCAACTACCTGATCCACCAACTACCTGATCCACCAGTCACCTGATCCACCAACCACCTGATCCACCAACCACCTGATCCACCAACCACCTGATCCACCAGTCACCTGATCCACCAACCACCTGATCCACCAACCACCTGATCCACCAACTACCTGATCCACCAGTCACCTGATCCACCAACCACCTGATCCACCAACCACCTGATCCACCAACCACCTGATCCACCAACTACCTGATCCACCAGTCACCTGATCCACCAACCACCTGATCCACCAACCACCTGATCCACCAACCACTTGGGAACCAACCACCTGATCCACCAACCACCTGATCCACCAACCACCTGATCCACCAACCACCTGATCCACCAACCACCTGATCCACCAACCACCTGATCCACCAGTCACCTGATCCACCAGTCACCTGATCCACTCCACTTCTTGGGAACCAGTCACCTGATCCACCAGTCACCTGATCCACCAGTCACCTGATCCACCAACCACTTGGGAACCAGTCACCTGATCCACCAGTCACCTGATCCACCAACCACTTGGGAACCAGTCACCTGATCCACTCCACTTCTTGGGAACCAGTCACCTGATCCACCAGTCACCTGATCCACCAGTCACCTGATCCACACCACTTCTTGGGAACCAGTCCAGACCTTTGTGAATGGATCTGTATGTCTGAGTTTTTGTTTGTTTTGATTTGATTTTAACGTTAATCCAATGTTATTGTTTATTTTGGCTGGTTTGTTTTATGTTCTGAATATGCAGAGGCCTTAGTCTTTACACTCTAAACCTTTATATAAAAAGGCAAGAGGTGAAATGTGGACTGTTTTGTTTGTTGCTTCTGACTTTATGAAACGGTAGCCTATCTCCTAAAGCACTACTTTTGACCAGGGCCCAACATAACTAATATAAATCCCTCTTAACTTCTGGACAAATTATCCCCCTGTAGGCCCTGGTCAAAGGTAGTGCACTCTGGAGGAGATATGATACCAGTTGGGGTCGCAGCCTATTGAAATGGTACTGTTTGTTTGCTTGCTGTGGTAGACTGACTGACTTATCCCATGCCAAACTACTTGGAAGGAGGTTGTTGGTTCTAAAAAAAGAGAGCGACAGAAAGAATGTTTATCATGTTGTCGAAAAGAAGCTTCTAGAATGTCTTCTAGAATGTTTTTTTGTCACTTTGAGCAAAAAAATAATGTTTTTGGAGTACTTGAAAGAAGACATACAGAACATACATATTATTCTATTCAGAGATGGCAAAACAGCAGAAATCCCCTCACGGCATCTTATTATCAAAGCACAGACAGACTAAATGTGACCCAGCGGGGCTGAGTTAGATAATGGTAACACTTAGCTGGCCGTGTCACACGAAAGTCACAATGTTCTATGCAGAATTGGCCCCTAGACCTGGGTTCAAACAACATTTAAAATAATTTCAAATACTTTATCTGGGCTTGATTGCGCTTGCCTGGCATAATGGAATAAATAGAGGAGTTGCGAGTTTAAACCCCACCCATCTATGCAGACTAAAGCAATCACTAAAAGTATTTGAAAGATTTCAAATAGTCTTTGAACCCAGGTCTGCACCCCACCACCGTGCTATCAGCAACTGGTGTTGCCACAGGAACCTGCAACTGACTACAACTCAGTCTTTTGTCTGATTATTGGAACCCAGAGCCATGGGCAATCAGTCTTTTAGGTTTTAGAACACAGAACCATGAGCAATCAGTCTTTTAGGTTTTAGAACACAGAACCATGGGCAATCAGTCTTTTAGGTTTTAGAACACAGAACCATGGGCAATCAGTCTTTTAGGTTTTAGAACACAGAACCATGGGCAATCAGTCTTTTAGGTTTTAGAACACAGGACCATGGGCAATCAGTTTTTAGGTTCTAGAACACAGAACCATGGGCAATCAGTTTTTAGGTTCTAGAACACAGAACCATGGGCAATCAGTTTTAGGTTTTAGAACACAAAACCATGGGCAATCAGTTTTTAGGTTCTAGAACACAGAACCATGGGCAATCAGTTTTTAGGTTCTAGAACACAGAACCATGGGCAATCAGTTTTTAGGTTCTAGAACACAGAACTTTTGGCAATCAGTCTGTTTTTAGGCTTTCCTTGTAGCCTGGTCCCAGATCTGTTTGCACTATCTAACTAGAACAGCTCCTGAGTCAAGTCGAATGGCTGTTCTCTGCACAGAGTTCTTAACACACAGGAGGAGCAGGACAGACACACATTGATACAATATTTATAAAAAATCTATAGATATCGATTGATAGCCAGAACATTGTCAAGATGGCCGACATAAGGAGTGCGACCTTTCTTTTCATTGCTTTACCCCTTTATGCCATTCACATACAAGTATCATTTATAATTTGAAAACAAATATTTTGTGAAAAATAGTATATACCTCAATAACCTGAGATCGACAGTAATGTTCTTTGATATTTCCCTGACTACTTCCTGTTGTATTCATTAAGCCGTTGAGATACATTAAATTAATATGATTTAATATGATTTAATATTTAATACGATTTATCCCAGTGGATAAAATGTCAAGATGCAATCTTTTTTTTTTCCTTTTTTTGTTGCAGTTGTTTGCAATTCTCTGCAATTCAAACTGTTTTTGTGAAGAGCTGAGGGATGGGGCTGTAGAAATGAAACCACTCTCAATATAAGCAAAGACAGCTATATATGCAAGGGATTGACCACCCATGATATCAAAAGGATAGTAATTAGCCATGTTTTGAGGCTATACAGTAAGATAAGCTAAAATGTTGGGTTCTGATAAGAGTACTTACAGTTGAACTAAGCTCATGAGCCATTTAAAAGTAATATTCGTGAAGGATCAATGCACATACAGTCGCTTCGGGAGGTATTCAGACCCCTTGACTTTTTCCACATTTTGTTACGTTACAGCCTTATTAAAAAAAATGGTTTACATAAAAGCAAACCGTCAGCAATCGACACACAATAGTCTATAATGAAAACTACAACCTTTTTTTTTTAAACATGTTTGAAAATGTATCAATAATAAAAAACAGATACCTTATTTACATAAGTATTCAGACCCTTTGCTATGAGACTCAAACTTGAGCTCAGGTGCATCCTGTTTCCATTGATCATCCTTGAGATGTTTCTACAACGTGATTGGAGTCCACCTGTGGTCAATTCAGTTGATTGGACATGATTTGGAAAGACACACACCTGTCTATATAAAGTCCCACAGTTGACAGTGCATGTCAGAGGAAAAACTAAGCCGTGAGGGACAGGATTGTGTCAAGGCACAGATCTGGGGAAGGGTACCAAAAACATTCTGCAGCGATGAAGGTCCCCAAGAACACAGTGGCCTCCATTGTTCTTAAATGGAACAAGATTGGAACCACCAAGACTCTTCTTAGAGCTGGCCGCTGGCCAAACTGAGCAATCGGGGGAGAAGGGCCTTGGTCAGGGAGGTGACCAAGAACTCGATGGTCACTCTGACAGAGCTCTAGAGTTCCTCTGTGGAGATGGGAGAACCTTCCAGAAGCACAACCATCTCTGCAGCGCTCCACCAATCAGGCCTTTATGGTAGAGTGGTCAGATGGAAGCCACTCCTCAGTAAAAGGCACATGACAGCCCGTTTGGAGTTTGCCAAAAGGCACCTAAAGACTCTCAGACCATGAGAAACAAGATTCTTTGGTCTGATGAAACCAAGATTGAACTCTTTGGCCTGATTGCCAAGCATCACTTCTGGAGGAAACAAGGCACCATCCCTACGGTGAAGCATGGTGGTGGCACCATCCCTACGGTGAAGCATGGTGGTGGCAGATCCATGTTGTGGGGATGTTTTTCAGCGACAGGGACTGGGAGACTAGTCAGGATCGAGGGAAAGCTGAACGGAGCAAAGTACAGAGAGATCCTTGATGAAAACCTGCTCCAGAACCTGATCGAACATCTCTGGAGAGATCTGATCAGCAACGCTCCCCATCCAACCTGACAGAGCTTGAGAGGATCTGCAGAGAAGAATGGGAGAAACTTCCCAAATTACAGGTGTGCCAAGCTTGCAGTGTCATATCCAAGAAGACTCAAGGCTGTAATCACTGCCAAAGGCACTTCAACCATGTACTGAGTAAAGGGTCTGAATACTTATGTAAATGTGATATTTCATTTATTTATTTATATAAATTAGCAACAAAAAATTGGGTCATTCTGGGGTATTGTGTGTAGATTGATGAGGGGAAAAAAACAATTTTATAAATTTTAGAATAAGGTTGTAACGTAACAAAATGTGGAAAAAGTCAAGCGGTCTGAATACTGTCTGAATGTACTGCGTATCAATATTTTAAATGTCCAAAAATGGATGTATCAATTACAGATTGTGCCTTTAAAAACATAATTGGTAGGCTACTTGATCACAAATGGTAATTGACCATTAAATATTGAGGGGATGATTTGAAGCAAAATAGGTGCACTAGTACTACCATCATCACTACTACCACCATCACTACCATCATCACTACTACCACCACCACTACCATCATCACTACTACCACCACCACTACCATCATCACTACTACCACCACCACTACCATCATCACTACCATCACTACTACCACCACCAGTACTACCATCATCACTACTACCACCATCACTACTACCATCATCTCTACTACCACCACCACTACCATCATCACTACCACCACCACTACCACCACCACTACCACCACCACCACCATCACTACCACCATCACTACTACCACCACCATCACTATTACCATCACTACCACCATCACTACTACCATCATCACTACCACCACCACCATCACTACCACCACTACTACCACTACCACCACCACTACCACCATCACTACTACCACCACCACTACTACCATCACTACCACCATCACTACTACCATCAATACTACTACCATCACTACCACCACCACCAGCATTACTACCACCACCATCACTACCATCACCACCACCACTACCACAACCACCATCACTACTACCATCATCACTACCACCACCACCATCACTACTACCATCACTACCACCATTACTACCACCACCACCAGCATTACTACCACCACCACCACCATCACTACTACCATCACTACCACCACCACCAGCATTACTACCACCACCATCACTACCATCACCATCACCACCATCACGACTACCATCACCACCATCACTACCACGACCATCACTGCTACCATCACTACTACCACCACCACCACCACCGCTACTACCATCACCACCATCATTACTACCATCACTACCACCACCTTCACTACCACTATCACAACCTCCATCATCACTACTACCATTACTACCAACATCACTACCACATCACTACCAACATTACTACCACATCACTACTACCACCACCACCATCACTACTACCATCACTACTACCACCATCACTACCACCATCACTACTACTACCATCACTACCAACATCACTACCACATCACTACTACCACCACCACTACTACCATCACTACAACAATCACTTCTACTAGTACCACCATCACTACCATCACCATCACTACCCCATCACTACTACCATCACCACTATCACTACTACCATCACCACCACCACCATCACTACCACCATAACTACTACCATCACCATCACTACTACCATCACCACCACCACCACTCATACCATCACTACTACCACCACCACCATCACTACTACCATCACCACCACATTTACATTTACATTTAAGTCATTTGGCAGACGCTCTTATCCAGAGCGACTTACAAATTGGTGAATTCACCTTATGACATCCAGTGGAACAGCCACTTTACAATAGTGCATCTAAATCATTTAAGGGGGGTGAGAAGGATTACTTTATCCTATCCTAGGTATTCCTTAAAGAGGTGGGGTTTCAGGTGTCTCCGGAAGGTGGTGATTGACTCCGCTGTCCTGGCGTCGTGAGGGAGTTTGTTCCATCATCACTACTACCATCACCACCATCACTACTACCACCATCACCACCATCACTACTACCACCATCACCACCACCACAATCACTACTACCATCACTACTACTACCACCATCACCACCATCACTACTACCACCACTACTACCACCATCACTACCACCATCAATACTACTACCATCACTACTACATCACTACTACCACCATCACTACCACCATCATCACTACTACCATCACTACTATCATCAATACTACTACCATCACTACTAGCACCATCACTACCACCATCATCACTACTACCATCAATTCTACTACCATCACTACTACCACCATCACCATCACTACCAACATTACTACTACCACCATCACTACTACCATCACTACTACCACCACTACTACCAACATTACTACCATCACCATCACTACTACCACCACCACCATCACTACTACCATCAATACTACTACCATCACCACTACCACTATCACTCCCACCATCACTACTACCATCATCACCACCATCACTACTACCATCACCACCATCACTACTACCATCAGCACCACTATCACTACTACCACCACCATCACTACTACCACCACCACTACCATCACCACCATCACTACTACCACCACCATCACTACTACCACCACCACTACCACCACCAGTACTACCACCACCACCATCACTACTACCACCACCACCACAATCACTATTACCGCCACCACTGCTACCATCACTACTAAAGTTATCTAGCTAGCTAGCAGCTCAGTTTGCCTACAAAGTGGCCTACTGTAGCCAGCAATCTATCTGGCTAATAATAACTGCCTCTGTTTTTTGGGGTCCTTACAAAAACAAAATAATGTGTAATATTCAGAATATTTTTGTTGGTAGCAAAGTGCAGCCAGCAGCCATGCGGACAAATGAAGAAAAGTATGTTTGTCACCAGAGTGGTTTAAAACATGTTGAGACGTTTGACTTCACCAGCGTAATCCACTTTAAATTATATTAAATAAAAATTGCAGACTGTCGACCACACTTGATGAATTGAAAATGAGCACTTGAAACCAGCATAGGCAACAACTACCCTGACGGAAAACAGTGACGCACATGATACACAGCACCCCTTCTACGGGAGTGTGGGGTGAGTGTTCTTGAAGAGTACCATCCAATCAAAATCTTGCCGCTGGGAGCCAGCAGCCTATTTAAACTGTTTTTTGCTAAACAAAATTCTCCTGACCTTCGAGGAGGCGCGATGACAAAATGATTATGGAGGTATGGCAACGCATGCCCTTATACTCTACATCAAGTGTCCTTAATTGGACAATGATTTACTTGATTCTGGGCAGCTTTTAGCAGACTTTTAGCAGTGCAGAAATGCCACTTTTTCTATGGCCATATCACTTTCACACTCATAAATCTGGTGGTTTTAGCTCCCATTTTAGGATTAGCTCCCAATTGTTGTCACAGCGGAAGATTTTACAGTAATTCAATCAGAATGACAGCAGCATACTGTCATTTTATAGAAATGCCACATTCAAGTTATATACAGTACCCGTCAAAGGTTTGGACACACCTCCTCATTCAAGGGTTTTTCTTTATTTTGACTATTTACTACATTGTAGAATAATAGTGACGACATCAAAACTATGAAATAACACATATGGAATCATGTAGTAACCCAAAAAAGTGTTAAACAAATCAATATATATTTTATCTCAGTTGAGCTGAGATGAGGGCAATCACTTGACTCTGTTGAGCTGAGATGAGGGCAATTTGACTCTCAGTTGAGCTGAGATGAGGGCAATTAGACTCTGTTGAGCTGAGATGAGGGCAATTTCACTCTCTGTTAAGCTGAGATGAAGACAATTTCACTCTCTGTTGAGATGAGGGCAATTTGACTCTGCTGAGCTGAGCTGAGGTTAACTTGATGAGGGCAATTTGACTCTGTTGAGCTGAGATGAGGGCAATTTGACTCTGTTGAGCTGAGATGAGGGCAATTTGACTGTTGAGCTGAGATGAGGGCAATTTTACTCTCTGTTGAGCTGAGATGAGGGCATTTTGACTCTCTGTTGAGCTGAGATGAGGGCAATTTCACTCTGTTGAGTTGAGATGAGGGCAATTTCACTCTGTTGAGCTGAGATGAGGGCAATTTGACTCTGTTGAGCTGAGATGAGGGCAATTTGACTCTCTGTTGAGCTGAGATGAGGGCAATTTGACTCTCAGTTGAGCTGAGATGAGGGCAATTTGACTATGTTGAGCTGAGATGAGGGCAATTTGACTCTGTTGAGCTGAGATGAGGGTAATTTGACTCTGTTGAGCTGAGATGAGGGCAATTTCACTCTGTTGAGCTGAGATGAGGGCAAATTGACTCTCTGTTGAGCTGAGATGAGGGCAATTTGACTCTCTGTTGAGCTGAGATGAGGGCAATTTCACTCTCTGTTGAGCTGAGATGAGGGCAATTTCACTCTCTGTTGAGCTGAGATGAGGGCAATGTCACTCTCTGTTGAGCTGAGATGTGGGCAATTTGACTCTGTTGAGCTGAGCTGAGTTAACCTGATGAGGGCAATTTCACTCTCTGTTGAGCTGAGATGAGGGCAATTTGACTCTGTTGAGCTGAGCTGAGGTTAACTTGATGAGGGCAAACTCTCTTTGAGCAGGGCTGACTCTGTTGAGCTGAGACCTGATGAGGGCAATTTCACTCTCTGTTGAGCTGAGATGATTTGAGGAGCTGAGCAATGTCACTCTCTGTTGAGCTGAGATGAGGGCAATTTGACTCTGTTGAGCTGAGCTGAGGCAATTTGACTCTGTTTGAGCTGAGGTTAACTTGATGAGGGCAATTTCACTCTCTGTTGAGCTGAGATGAGGGCAATTTGACTCTGTTGAGCTGAGATGAGGTTAACTTGATGAGGGCAAACTCTCTGTTGAGCAGGGCAATTTCTCTGTTGAGCTGAGATGAGGGCAATTTGACTCTGTTGAGCTGAGATGAGGGCAATTTGACTCTGTTGAGCTGAGATGAGGGCAATTTGACTCTGTTGAGCTGAGATGAGGGCAATTTGACTCTGTTGAGCTGAGATGAGGGCAATTTGACTCTGTTGAGCTGAGATGAGGGCAATGTCAATTTGACTCTGTTGAGCTGAGATGAGGGCAATTTCACTCTATTGAGCTGAGATGAGGGCAATTTGACTCTGTTGAGCTGAGATGAGGGCAATTTCAATCTGTTGAGCTGGGATGAGGTTAATGTCACTCTCTGTTGAGCTGAGATGAGGGCAATTTGACTCTGTTGAGCTGAGTTGAGATTAACTTGATGAGGGCAATTTGACTCTGTTGAGTTGAGATCAGGGCAATTTGACTCTGTTGAGCTGAGCTGAGGTTAACTTGATGAGGGCAATTTGACTCTGTTGAGCTGAGATGAGGGCAATTTGACTCTGTTGAGCTGAGATGAGGCAATGTCACTCTCTGTTGAGCTGAGATGAGGGCAATTTGACTCTGTTGAGCTGAGATGAGGGCAATTTGACTCTGTTGAGCTGAGATGAGGGCAATTTGACTCTGTTGAGCTGAGATGAGAGCAATTTCACTCTGTTGAGCTGAGATGAGGGCAATGTCACTCTCTGTTGAGCTGAGATGAGGGCAATTTGACTCTGTTGAGCTGAGATGAGGGCAATTTCACTCTATTGAGCTGAGATGAGGGCAATTTGACTCTGTTGAGCTGAGATGAGGGCAATTTGACTCTGTTGAGCTGAGATGAGGGCAATTTCACTCTGTTGAGCTGAGATGAGGGGAATGTCACTCTCTGTTGAGCTGAGATGAGGGCAATTTGAGTCTGTTGAGCTGAGCTGAGGGCAATTTCACTCTATTGAGCTGAGATGAGGGTAATTTCACTCTGTTGAGCTGAGATGAGGGCAATTTGACTCTGTTGAGCTGAGATTAGGGCAATTTGACTCTGTTGAGCTGAGATGAGGGCAATTTGACTCTCTGTTGAGCTGAGATGAGGGCAATTTAACTCTCTGTTGAGCTGAGATGAGGGCAATTTGACTCTGTTGAGCTGAGATGAGGGCAATTTGACTGTTGAGCTGAGATGGGGGCAATTTGACTGTTGAGATGAGATGAGGGCAATTTGACTGTTGAGCTGAGATGAGGGCAATTTGATTGTTGAGCTGAGATGAGGGCAATTTGACTGTTGAGCTGAGATGAGGGCAATTTGACTGTTGAGCTGAGATGAGGGCAATTTGACTGTTGAGCTGAGATGGGGGCAATTTAACTGTTGAGCTGAGATGAGGGCAATTTAACTGTTGAGCTGAGATGAGGGCAAATTGACTGTTGAGCTGAGATAGGGGCAGTAGAAGGGATGCCCTTAAATGTCAGGTAATCCAAGAAAGAAAACAAGCTGGTGGTCAGTACTATGTGTACAGTCAGTTGCCACTGTTCTGTTCCTCCTATGTACATCTGAAATACCTGCTAGAGGTTACTTACGGAAAGACTGGTACTGCTGTTGACCCAAGGCTGTGACTGAATGTACATTGTAATGGATGTTATGACGATGATTCCAGGTGGTTCTAAATATCCTGATCCCAGATCTGTTGACCGGCTATGCTGTCTTACCTACTCCAATAGCATCCCGTTGTCACACCAGCACAAACAGATCTGGGACCAGGCTATGTGCAATAGGGGTAAGACACCCATCAACTACAGAAACCTGCTGTGTTTATAGCCTGAGTGCCAGTCTATGCCAGTCTTTTTTTTTGTGTGTGCTATCATTCCAATTCCTGGTCACTCGTTGTCATGTGACAATGATCTGTGGAGTTGATAAGAGCAACAACAACAAAAAACACACAAAAACTGATCTGGAACCAGGCTAGCTGCGTTACCTTTCAAAACTGCTTCCAGTACCTTTCAACCAAGAAGATCCACACCAATAGACCTAAACTGAACTCCTACTGATTTGTCAGAGTTGGGGTCAAGTCCATTTGCATTCCAGTCAATTTAAGAAGCAAACTGAAATGTCAATTCCAATTGTCTTCAATGCTATTCAATTAGAAACATTTGGAATTGGAATTTGGTTGACATTGTGAATTGACTGCAATTTGACTCTGGAATTGACCCCAGGCCTATTATTTATCTGATTTTACATTTACACAGTGATATGTGTATAATGATAATGATTTTACACAGTGATACGTGTATAATGATAATGATTTTACACAGTAATACATGTATTAATGGTGACTTTACATTTACACAGTGAGACGTGTATAATGATAATGATTTTACACAGTGATCGTGTTATAATGATAATGATTTTACACAGTGATACGTGTATAATGATAATGATTTTACACAGTGATACGTGTATAATGATAATGATTTTACACAGTGATACGTGTATAATGATAATGATTTTACACAGTAATACATGTATTAATGGTGACTTTACATTTACACAGTGATACGTGTATAATGATAATGATTTTACACAGTGATACGTGTATAATGATAATGATTTTACACAGTGATACGTGTATAATGATTATGATTTTACACAGTGAGCGTGTATAATGATAATGATTTTACACAGTGAGCGTGTATAATGATAATGATTTTACACAGTGATACGTGTATAATGATAATGATTTTACGCAGTGATACGTGTATAAATGATGATAATGCATACATGCTAGAATTAAATTAGGAACAAATCAGTTGCATGTATGCTTTATGTGGTGCTAATGTACAACGGCGGTCATGCACTTTCTGACTCTGTCTACACGTGTCTGTGTGTGTGAGCATGTGTGTGTGTGAGCATGTGTGTGTATGAGCGTGTGTGTATGTGAGCATGTGTGTGTTTGAGGATGTGTGTGTGTGAGCATGTGTGTGTATGAGCGTGTGTGTGTGTGAGCATGTGTGTGTTTGAGCATGTGTGTGTGTGAGCATGTGTGTGTGAGCATGTGTGTGTGAGCATGTGTGTTTGTGAGCATGTGTGTGTGTGAGCATGTGTGTGTGAAAAAGTGTGTTTTGAGCTTTTGACTGCCCCCCACCTCACACTCCCTCACTCCCTCCCTCCCTCACTCCCTCCCACACTCCCTCACTCCCTCCCTCACTCACTCCCTCCCTCCCCATTTTTTGTAAGTTGGTGAGGCCTCACTACACTGCACTGTGACTCCTTGCTTCCCAGCACCATCATCTACCCTCGTCTGTGTCCCAAATGACACCCTATCCCATAGGGCTCCTCTGGTCAAATGTAGGGCACTATGTAGGGAATAGTGTTCCATTTGGGATACATTCTATTTCTGTTCAGTTTCTTTTTTTAAAATCAACATTATTATCAATGTTATTATATTATTATTGCTATTGTTATTATGACTGTTATTTTTCATGGAGTTAAACATTTCAATTAATTTATATTTTTTTATACGAATAAATTGTTTTAAATGTCGGGCCTTTTTGGTTTTGTACAACGTGAACATGAAGAGAAGCAGAATGGTCTAGACACGTCATAACTGTTATACGAATGTTCTTAGATGTGTCATAACTGTTATACGAATGTTCTTAGAGGTGGTATAACTGTTATACGAATGTTCTTAGACGTGGTATAACTGTTATACGAATGTTCTTAGAGGTGGTATAACTGATACGAATGTTCTTAGAGGTGGTATAACTGTTATACGAATGTTCTTAGAGGTGGTATAACTGTTATACAAATGTTCTTAGATGTGGTATAACTGTTATATAATGTTCTTAGACGTGGTATAACTGTTATACGAATGTTCTTAGAGGTGGTATAACTGATAATGTTCTTAGAGGTGGTATAACTGTTATACGAATGTTCTTAGAGGTGGTATAACTGATACGAATGTTCTTAGAGGTGGTATAACTGTTATACGAATGTTCTTAGAGGTGGTATAACTGTTATATGAATGTTCTTAGAGGTGGTATAACTGTTATACGAATGTTCTTAGAGGTGGTATAACTGATACGAATGTTCTTAGAGGTGGTATAATGTTATCTGAATGTTCTTAGAGGTGGTATAACTGTTATGTGTGAATGTTCTTAGATGTGGTATAACTGATACGAATGTTCTTAGCGTGGTATAACTGTTATACAAATGTTCTTAGATGTGGTATAACTGTTATACGAATGTTCTTAGACGTGGTATAACTGTTATACGAATGTTCTTAGAGGTGGTATAACTGATACGAATGTTCTTAGAGGTGGTATAACTGTTATACGAATGTTCTTAGAGGTGGTATAACTGATACATGAATGTTCTTAGAGGTGGTATAACTGTTATATGAATGTTCTTAGAGGTGGTATAACTGTGATATGAATGTTCTTAGAGGTGGTATAACTGTTATCCCTCCACGAATGTTCTTAGAGGTGGTATAACTGATCCGAATGTTCTTAGAGGTGGTATAACTGTTATCTACGAATGTTCTTAGAGGTGGTATAACTGTTATACGAATGTTCTTAGATGTGGTATAACTGACACCCGAATGTTCTTAGGTCGTGTATAACTGTTATACGAATGTTCTTCCATTTGGTATAACTGTTATCTGAATGTTCTTAGAGGTGGTATAACTGATACGAATGTTCTTAGAGGTGGTATAACTGATACGAATGTTCTTAGAGGTGGTATAACTGTTATACGAATGTTCTTAGAGGTGGTATAACTGTTATACGAATGTTCTTAGAGGTGGTATAACTGATACGAATGTTCTTAGAGGTGGTATAACTGTTATACGAATGTTCTTAGACGTGGTATAACTGTTATACGAATGTTCTTAGAGGTGGTATAACTGATACGAATGTTCTTAGAGGTGGTATAACTGTTATACGAATGTTCTTAGAGGTGGTATAACTGTTATACAAATGTTCTTAGAGGTGGTATAACTGTTATACGAATGTTCTTAGAGGTGGTATAACTGTTATACGAATGTTCTTAGAGGTGGTATAACTGTTATACGAATGTTCTTAGAGGTGTTATAACTGTTATACGAATGTTCTTAGACGTGGTATAACTGTTATACGAATGTTCTTAGAGGTGGTATAACTGTTATACGAATGTTCTTAGAGGTGGTATAACTGTTATACGAATGTTCTTAGACGTGGTATAACTGTTATAAGAATGTTCTTAGAGGTGGTATAACTGTTATACGAATGTTCTTAGAGGTGGTATAACTGTTATACGAATGTTCTTAGAGGTGGTATAACTGTTATACGAATGTTCTTAGAGGCTGTATAACTGTTATACGAATGTTCTTAGAGGTGGTATAACTGTTATACGAATGTTCTTAGAGGTGGTATAACTGTTATACGAATGTTCTTAGAGGTGGTATAACTGTTATACGAATGTTCTTAGAGGTGGTATAACTGTTATACGAATGTTCTTAGAGGTGGTATAACTGTTATACGAATGTTCTTAGACGTGGTATAACTGTTATACGAATGTTCTTAGAGGTGGTATAACTGATACGAATGTTCTTAGAGGTGGTATAACTGTTATACGAATGTTCTTAGAGGTGGTATAACTGATACAAATGTTCTTAGAGGTGGTATAACTGTTATACGAATGTTCTTAGAGGTGGTATAACGGAGGAATGTCTCAGCTGTAAATGTAAGAGAGTATTAACGATGATGAGATTTATAAAATATTCCTGAAAACACCAATGTATTCTACCTGCGTGAGCTTCCATGACTGTTTCACAGTGCTTCGACACGTCTGTTTTAGCTACTAGAAGCCTAGAATCAAGCTGATTGTAGCCTCATGGTGCTGCTCTTTTTGGGTAGGGGAATGTTTCTTACTATGTCTGCCAGTAACAAATACAGAAAGACATCATTAAGTACCTTATCAATTATTTGACTTCTTGACTAATAAATATTAGTTTATCCTCTGCCAAATCAATAGTTGTGTAAACCTTAGTGTGAGGAAGTGTTGTTGTCTAGTTTGTTGCAATGGGTTCCTTCTGCCGCCATGTGTTGACGCACGGTGTCCCCTGACACCCATCTGGGGGGAGAATATATTTTCTTTAAAGTTGTCCTTTTTTCCTCTGGGGATAACAGGCGAGGGTGAATAGATTATGCTTCGGCAAAACGATGTTGGTGTGTGTCACATTCGTCGTAACGAGGAGACCAAAGCGCAGCGTGATAAAGAATACATTCTTCTTTTATTAAAACGAAGAACACTTAAACAAACTAACAAAACCAACGTGAAGCTATATAACACGAGTGCTGACAGGCAACTACACATAGACAATAACCCACCAAAACCAACATGGGAAATGGCAACCTAAATAGGATCCCCAATCAGAGACAATGACAAACAGCTGCCTCTGATTGAGAACCAATTCAGGCCACCATAGACCTACATTTACCTAGACAATACCAAAACCCCATAGATACACAAAAAAACCTAGGCAAGGATAAACACACATACCCACTGTCACGCCCTGACCATAGTTTACTTTGTATGTTTCTATGTTTTGATTGGTCAGGGTGTGATCTGAGTGGGCATTCTATGTTGGATGTCTTGTTTGTCTATTTCTGTGTTTGGCCTGATATGGTTCTCAATCAGGGGCAGGTGTTAGTCATTGTCTCTGATTGGGAACCATATTTAGGTAGCCTGGGTTTCACTGTGTGTTTGTGGGTGATTGTTCCTGTCTCTGTGTTTTGCACCAGATAGGGCTGTTTTCGGTTTTCGTACATTTGTTATTTTGTTAGTTTATCGTGTATAGTTTGCTTATTAAATAAAATGAATCAGAACTACGCTGCATTTTGGTCCGCTCCTCCTTCCCACAACGAAAGCCGTGACACCCACCCTCGTCACACCCTGGCCTAATCAAAATAATAAAGAAAACAAAGATAACTAAGGTCAGGACGTGACAGCGTGGCTATTTCTAGCGAATTACAGGATTCATATCATCTCTAGAAACGTTTATTATTGACACGCAAATAAATAGTAAACAAACGATATACGATAGCCTACGTGTACAAGAGTTGTGCGCGCCCACATGGTCAGAATGTAGCTAAATGATGTGAACTCAAATACATTTGACATGGTCTGAAATACTGTGCTTGCTAGACAGTAATATACACATGGTGCAACATCTACCATGAAAGATACTGTATTTATTGTCAGAGCAAAATGATAATAATGTTTCTACGTAGAGCTTTCAATAAGTTAGGCTACGTTATTTTTAATTAGGGATACCTGGAGAAAATCCTGACTCTCTGAAATGAAAATGGACAGAACAGAGACTTAGATATGCAGTTTACCCTCACAGACCAGAGCCTTAGATATGCAGTTTACCCTCACAGACCAGAGCCTTAGATATGCAGTTTACCCTCACAGACCAGAGCATTAGATATGTAGTTTACCCTCACAGACCAGAGCATTAGATATGCAGTTTACCCTCACAGACCAGAGCATTAGATATGCAGTTTACCCTCACAGACCAGAGCATTAGATATGCAGTTTACCCTCACTCCTGGTACAGACCAGAGCCTTAGATATGCAGTTTACCCTCACAGACAAGAGCATTAGATATGCAGTTTACCCTCACTCCTGGTACAGACCAGAGCCTTAGATATGCAGTTGACCCTCACAGACCAGAGCCTTAGATATGCAGTTTACCCTCACAGACCAGAGCCTTAGATATGCAGTTTTAGGAACGTTTTAGGAATGTTTTAGGAATGTTTTGTAAGCGTTACATGGCTTTGGCTGCAATCTGACAAAGTAACCAGAAGTTTGTGGATTCTCAGACCACTGCGGACGAGGGTAGAGGTGAAAATATTTCCTTTGTTATGATAAAAGCACTGCATGAATCCATCATCTTATTTGCTGTCTGAGAAAATCTATAATTTTATTAATAATGCATTTTATGCAATTCTACGTTATTTTACCTGATTGGAGACAAGCAGAATCTTTAATACCACACAGAGCATGACAACGAATGAGGCATGCTGCAGCACCAGCGATGTTTTAATGTCTAGACAGGCTATTCTACAAACTACACACATAGAAAATAATGGGGTTCACAGGATAACAGAATGGGGTTCACAGGATAACAGAATGGGGTTCACAGGATGACAGAATGGGGTTCACAGGATGACAGAATGGTGGTTCACAGGATGACATAATGGGGTTCACAGGACAACAGAATGGTGGTTCACAGGATGACAGAATGGGGTTCACAGGATGACAGAATGGTGGTTCACAGGATGACATAATGGGGTTCACAGGACAACAGAATGGTGGTTCACAGGATGACAGAATGGGGTTCACAGGATGACATAATGGTGGTTCACAGGATGACATAATGGTGGTTCACAGGATGACATAATGGGGTTCACAGGATAACAGAATGGGGTTCACAGGATAACAGAATGGTGGTTCACAGGATGACAGAATGGGGTTCACAGGATGACATAATGGTGGTTCACAGGATGACATAATGGGGTTCACAGGATAACAGAATGGTGGTTCACAGGATGACAGAATGGGGTTCACAGGATAACAGAATGGGGTTCACAGGATAACAGAATGGGGTTCACAGGATAACAGAATGGTGGTTCACAGGATGACAGAATGGGGTTCACAGGATGACATAATGGTGGTTCACAGGATGACATAATGGGGTTCACAGGATGACATAATGGTGGTTCACAGGATGACAGAATGGGGTTCACAGGATGACAGAATGGGATTCACAGGATAACAGAATGGGGTTCACAGGATGACATAATGGGGTTCACAGGATAACAGAATGGGGTTCACAGGATAACAGAATGGTGGTTCACAGGATGACAGAATGGGGTTCACAGGATGACATAATGGTGGTTCACAGGATGACATAATGGGGTTCACAGGATGACATAATGGTGGTTCACAGGATGACAGAATGGGGTTCACAGGATGACAGAATGGGATTCACAGGATAACAGAATGGGGTTCACAGGATGACATAATGGTGGTTCACAGGATGACAGAATGGGGTTCACAGGATGACATAATGGTGTTCACAGGATGACAGAATGGGGTTCACAGGATAACATAATGGGGATGATAGAATGGGGTTTCCAGGATGACAGAAAGGGGATGACAGAATGGGGTTCACAGGATGACATAATGGGGTTCACAGGATAACAGAATGGGGTTCACAGGATAACAGAATGGGGTTCACAGGATGACATAATGGGGTTCACAGGATGACAGAATGGGGTTCACAGGATGACATAATGGGGTTCACAGGATAACAGAATGGGGATGATAGAATGGGGTTCACAGGATGACAGAATGAGGTTCACAGGATAACAGAATGGGATTCACAGGATAACAGAATGGGGTTCACAGGATAACAGAATGGGGTTCACAGGATGACAGAATGGGGTTCACAGGATAACAGAATGGGGTTCATAGGATGACAGAATGAGGTTCACAGGATAACAGAATGGGGTTCACAGGATAACAGAATGGGGTTCATAGGATAACAGAATGGGGTTCACAGGATAACAGAATGGGGTTCACAGGATGATAGAATGGGGTTCACAGGATGACAGAATGAGGTTCACAGGATAACAGAATGGGGTTCACAGGATAACAGAATGGGATTCACAGGATAACAGAATGGGGTTCACAGGATGACAGAATGGGGTTCACAGGATAACAGAATGGGGTTCATAGGATAACAGAATGGGGTTCACAGGATGACATAATGGGGTTCACAGGATAACAGAATGGGGTTCACAGGATGATAGAATGGGGTTCACAGGATGACAGAATGAGGTTCACAGGATAACAGAATGGGGTTCACAGGATAACAGAATGGGATTCACAGGATAACAGAATGGGGTTCACAGGATGACAGAATGGGGTTCACAGGATAACAGAATGGGGTTCATAGGATAACAGAATGGGGTTCACAGGATAACATAATGGGGATGATAGAATGGGGTTTCCAGGATGACAGAAAGGGGATGACAGAATGGGGTTCACAGGATGACATAATGGGGTTCACAGGATGACAGAATGGGGTTCACAGGATGACATAATGGGGTTCACAGGATGACAGAATGGGGTTCACAGGATGACAGCATGGGGTTCACAGGATGACAGAATGGGGTTCACAGGATGACAGAATGGGGTTCACAGGATGACAGAATGGGGTTCACAGGATAACATAATGGGGATGATAGAATGGGGTTTCCAGGATGACAGAAAGGGGATGACAGAATGGGGTTCACAGGATGACATAATGGGGTTCACAGGATAACATAATGGGGATGATAGAATGGGGTTTCCAGGATGACAGAAACGGGATGACAGAATGGGGTTCACAGGATGACAGAATGGGGTTCACAGGATGACAGAATGGGGTTCACAGGATAACAGAATGGGGTTCACAGGATGACAGAATGGGGATGATAGAATGGGGTTTCCAGGATGACAGAAAGCGGATGATAGAATGGGGTTCACAGGATGACAGAAAGGGGATGACAGAATGGGGTTCACAGGATAACATAATGGGGATGACAGAATGGGGATCACAGGATAACATAATGGGGATGATAGAATGGGGTTCACGGGATGACAGAATGGTGTTCACAGGACAA
Source organism: Oncorhynchus masou masou (assembly GCF_036934945.1). Classification (NCBI taxonomy): domain Eukaryota; kingdom Metazoa; phylum Chordata; class Actinopteri; order Salmoniformes; family Salmonidae; genus Oncorhynchus; species Oncorhynchus masou. The sequence continues at coordinate 31,031 of NW_027009786.1, forward strand.
CAGAATGGGGTTCACAGGATGACAGAAAGGACAGAGGATCAAGCTGGATGACAAAGCGAGACTCAATCACATAGGAATTATCTTAATGTGCAATCAGTGAAAGTATTCAGATGTTTATCTCTCAATACCGCAAGTGAAGTTTAGTCTAGTGCTGTAGTTTGGTTGTCTTTCTCAAGGACAGGTGAAGTTTAGTCTAGTGCTGTAGGTTGGTTGTCTTTCTCAAGGACAAGTGAAGTTTAGTCTAGTGCTGTAGGTTGGTTGTCTTTCTCAAGGACAAGTGAAGTTTAGTCTAGTGCTGTAGGTTGGTTGTCTTTCTCAAGGACAAGTGAAGTTTAGTCTAGTGCTGTAGGTTGGTTGTCTTTCTCAAGGACAAGTGAAGTTTAGTCTAGTGCTGTAGGTTGGTTGTCTTTCTCAAGGACAAGTGAAGTTTAGTCTAGTGCTGTAGGTTGGTTGTCTTTCTCAAGGACAAGTGAAGTTTAGTCTAGTGCTGTAGGTTGGTTGTCTTTCTCAAGGACAAGTGAAGTTTAGTCTAGTGCTGTAGGTTGGTTGTCTTTCTCAGGGACAAGTGAAGTTTAGTCTAGTGCTGTAGGTTGGTTGTCTTTCTCAAGGACAAGTGAAGTTTAGTCTAGTGCTGTAGGTTGGTTGTCTTTCTCAAGGACAAGTGAAGTTTAGTCTAGTGCTGTAGGTTGGTTGTCTTTCTCAAGGACAAGTGAAGTTTAGTCTAGTGCTGTAGGTTGGTTGTCTTTCTCGGGGACATTTAATTGAGTCTCTATCCCCAATCCGGAGTCAATCTGATTTATGGTTCATTAGAAAAATACTTTTTAGCATTATTGTACAATAACGTGCATCTATAGGTACAGTACGTTCATATTTGAATGCAGCAACAATTGTTCAAGTTAAATAATTATTTATTGCAGGCTTCCCCCCCCCCCCCCCAAAAGAAAAATTGGCAAAATATATATTATGTATAAATAATATATATAATATATTATTATTTTTTAAATTGTATTTTACCCCCTCTTCCTGCCCAATTTTGATCTTGTTTCATCATTGCAACTTCCCAATGGGCTCGGGAGGCAAAGGTTGAGTAGTGCTTCCTCTGAAACATGACCTGCCAAACCGTGCTCCTTCACACCGGCTCGCTTAACCCGGAAGCAAACCGTGCTCCTTAACACCGGCTCGCTTAACCCAGAAGCAAGCCGCTCCAATGTGTCGGAGGAAACACCGTTCACTTGAGGACCGAGGTCAGCCTGCAGGTGCCTGGCCCACCACAAGGAGTTGCTAGAGCATGATGAGCCAAGTAAAACCCCCCCCCGGCCAAACCCTCCCTAACCCGGACCACGCTGGGCTAAATATGCGCCGCCCTACGGGACTTCCGTGTTAGTGACACAGCCTGGGATTGAACCCAGGTCTGATCCATTTAAGCTAACAAAGGGTACAGTAGGCCTAAGCATTTAGCCATTATCTATAATAAAAGCCACAGTACCCTCGCATACCCCTCAAATACACCCTCAATTCAAGCACTTCACTGACAATGAGATATTTAAGGAGTGTCTGGCGACTGAAGGAATTGGCAGACTGAATCTATGGATGGTAATTCTGTCTGCCAAACAGGAAGGCCTACCTCTTATTTCTTGAACAGGAAGAAGTAAGAACCAACACAAAAAGCCCTCTTGTTGTTAGTAACGTAAAGTAAAATTAAAAATGAAGACTGTTTAATTCATTAAGTAGGCCTTCTCGAATTTTCTAACTTTCAGCACCCATACACCCCCCGTCTCGGCGGCTACCACATTATAGTAATATAAGTTATGGAAATGATTTGAATATGACTTATTGTCAATAACTGATAAATAGCTTCATTAATGGGCAATAAAACATCTATATTTGTTATTATATATAGCAGTAGCAAGCATATCTCCGTTCTTCCTTTTCATCTCCCTCTCAATCTCAACAGGACATTGGTATAGCCTATAGTACAGGTGATGGATCATATGATTGAGACCACACTAGGCACACTTGATATTGCACGCCCAGCAGAGAATCAGGGATGAGGGGCAGCATTGGGGCATATATAATAAGCAACTAATTCTCAAACACCGAGCGTAATGGCAATTAATCGTTTACAAATTTACACGACCATCCCCTTAACTAAATACTAAAAAAATACTAAATCCTCCCCTTGACTGAAATTGAAAAAGCATGACCCTCCCCCATTTTCCTCCAGGTAACAATTGTGTAAATTTCGACCGCTCCCTAAGGTCAATGAATAGAATATGTGCATGTCATAGGCTAGATATCCTGAGTAGGCAATATTTACTTTTATATGCTAGTCATTTTTGCAGATCATCTTAAAGAGGCGTTTTATATACAGAGCATTCGGAATGTATTCAGACTCCTACCCTTTTTCCACATGTTGTTACGTTACAGCCTTATTCTAGAATGGATTAAATACATTGTTTTCCTCATCGATTTACACACAATACCCCATAATGACATCACAATACCCCATATTTTTTTTTTACCTTTATTTATTTATGAGTTACCTTTATTACCTTTATTTACCTTTATTTATTTATAATGACATCACAATACCCCATGATGACATCACAATACCCCATAATGACATCACAATACCGCATAATGAATAAGAGAAAACTAGAGTTTGCTAAAAAGGCACCTAAAGGACAACAACAAGATTCTCTAGTCTGATGAAATCAAGATTGAACCCCTTGGCCTGAATGCCAAGCGTCACGTCTGGAGGAATCCCAGCGGCATCCCTATGGGGAAGCATGGTGGTGGCAGCATCATGCTGTGGGGAAGCATGGTGGTGGCAGCATCCCTATGGGGAAGCATGGTGGTGGCAGCATCCCTATGGGGAAACATGGTGGTGGCAGCATCCCTATGGGGAAGCATGGTGGTGGCAGCATCATGTTGTGGGGAAGCATGGTGGTGGCAGCATCATGCTGTGGGGAAGCATGGCGGTGGCAGAATCCCTATGGGGAAGCATGGTGGTGGCAGCATCCCTATGGGGAAGCATGGTGGTGGCAGCATCCCTATGGGAAGCATGGTGGTGGCAGCATCCTATGGGGAAGCATGGTGGTGGCAGCATCCCTACGGTGAAGCATGGTGGTGGCATCATCCCTAAGGGGAAACATGGTGGTGGCAGCATCCCTATGGGGAAGCATGGTGGTGGCAGCATCATGCTGTGGGGAAGCATGGTGGTGGCAGCATCCCTATGGGGAAGCATGGTGGTGGCAGCATCCCTATGGGGAAGCATGGTGGTGGCAGCATCCCTACGGTGAAGCATGGTGGTGGCATCCCTACGGTGAAGCATGGTGGTGGCATCCCCTACGGGAAGCATGGTGGTGGCAGCATCCCTATGGGGAAGCATGGTGGTGGCAGCATCCCTATGGGGAAGCATGGTGGTGGCAGCATCCCTATGGGGAAGCATGGTGGTGGCAGCATCCCTATGGGGAAGCATGGTGGTGGCAGCATCATGCTGTGGGGAAGCATGGTGGTGGCAGCATCATGCTGTGGGGAGGCATGGTGGTGGCAGCATCATGCTGTGGGGAAGCATGGTGGTGGCAGCATCCCTATGGGGAAGCATGGTGGTGGCAGCATCCCTATGGGGAAGCATGGTTGTGGCAGCATCCCTACGGTGAAGCATGGTGGTGGCAGCATCCCTATGGGGAAGCACGGTGGTGGCAGCATCCCTATGGGGAAGCATGGTGGTGGCAGCATCATGCTGTGGGGAAGCATGGTGGTGGCAGCATCATGCTGTGGGGAAGCATGGTGGTGGCAGCATCCCTATGGGGAAGCATGGTGGTGGCAGCATCCCTATGGGGAAGCATGGTGGTGGCAGCATCCCTATGGGGAAGCATGGTGGTGGCAGCATCATGCTGTGGGGAAGCATGGTGGTGGCAGCATCATGCTGTGGGGAAGCATGGTGGTGGCAGCATCCCTATGGGGAAGCATGGTGGTGGCAGCATCCCTATGGGGAAGCATGGTGGTGGCAGCATCCCTACGGTGAAGCATGGTGGTGGCAGCATCCCTATGGGGAAGCACGGTGGTGGCAGCATCCCTATGGGGAAGCATGGTGGTGGCAGCATCTTGCTGTGGGGAAGCATGGTGGTGGCAGCATCATGCTGTGGGGAAGCATGGTGGTGGCAGCATCCCTATGGGGAAGCGTGGTGGTGGCAGCATCACGCTGTGGGGAAGCATGGTGGTGGCAGCATCATTCTGTGGGGAAGCATGGTGGTGGCAGCATCATGCTGTGGGGAAGCATGGTGGTGGCAGCATCATGCTGTGGGGAAGCATGACGGTGGCAGCATCCCTATGGGGAAGCATGATGGTGGCAGCATCATGCTGTGGGGAAGCATGGTGGTGTCAGCATCATGCTGTGGGGAAGCATGGTGGTGGCAGCAACCCTATGGGGAAGCATGGTGGTGGCAGCATCATGCTGTGGGGAAGCATGGTATTTTATTTTTTATTTTATTTAACCTTTATTTAACCAGGCAAGTCAGTTAAGAACAAATTCTTATTTTCAATGACGGCCTAGGAACAGTGGGTTAACTGCCTGTTCAGGGGCAGAACGACAGATTTGTACCTTGTCAGCTCGGGTGTTTTGAACTTGCAACCTTCCGGTTACTAGTCCAATGCTAGTCCAATGCTCTAACCACTAGGCTACCCTGCAGCATCCCTATGGGGAAGCATGGTGGTGGCAGCATCATGCTTTGGGGAAGCATGGTGGTGGTGGCATCATGCTTTGGGGAAGCATGGTGGTGGCAGCATCCCTATGGGGAAGTATGGTGTTGGCAGCATCATCCTGTGGGGAAGCATGGTGGTGGCAGCCTCCCTATGGGGAAGCATGGTGGTGGCAGCATCCCTACGGTGGAGCATGGTGGTGGCACCATCATCTTGTGGGGATGTCTTTCAGAGGCAGGGACTGGGAGTCGAGACAACATCAGGGGGAAGATGAACGAAGCAAAGTACAGAGAAATCCTTGATAAAAACCTGCTCCAGAGCGCTCAGGACCTCAGACTGGGGTGAAGGTTCACCTTCCAACAGGTCAACAACCCTAAGCACACAGCCAAGACAACGCAGGAGTGGCTTTGGGACAAGTCTCTGATTGTCTTTGAGTGGCCCAGCCAGAGCCCAGACATGAACTCGATCTAACATCTCTGGAGAGAACTGAAAATAACTTTGCAGCGACGCTCCCCATCAACCTGACAGAGCTTGAGAGGATCTGCAGAAGAATGGGAGAAACTCCCAAAATACAGGTGTGACAAGCTTGTAGTGTCATATCCAAGAAGACTCAATACCGTGTCGCTGCCAATGGTGCTTCAACAAAATGCTGAGAAAAGGGTCTGAATAGTTATGTAAATGTGATATTTCATTTATTTATTTATTTTGTTGCAAATATGTAAAAACAGCTGTTTTTGCTTTGTCATTATGGGGTATTGTGTGTAGATTGATGTGGAGGAGAAAAAAAACAATTTAATCCTTTTTTAGAATAAGGCTGTAATGTAACAAAAATGTGGAAAAAGCCAAATGGTGTGAATGATATCGGAATGCACTGTATACGCTACCTGTTGCTGTCTTGGCCTGTATTCACAGAGCGTCTCAGTATAGGAGGTGATAACCTTATTCATTACGATCCTACTCTAAAGACGCTTCGTGGATACGGCCCAGGTATCTCAAAGACCTTTATTGTCTCTACTGAGACTATCTTGGTTAAATACATGTTTTTTTAAAGGTTCTAAATAATTAGCAGAGCCAGTCTCTCACTGTTGTTCTGTGATCTGGTTCTATTCACATGGAGGTGTTGGGACAAAATATGGACTACGACACAACACAAAGTAAATGAGTCGTTTTTTGGAACAGTGCTGCCTTTTGTCCACTAGGGTGTGCTCTCTGACAAGTTTATCTGAAGACCACGACAACACATTTTTATATTTATTTAACTAAGTCAGTTTAAGAACAAACTCTTATTTATAAGGACGGCCTACCCGGGCGACGCTGGGCCAATCGCGAGCCTCCCTTGGGGACTCCCAATCACGGTGGGATGTGATGCAGGCTGGATTTGAACCAGGGACTGTAGTGACGCCTCTTGCATTGTGATGCTGTGCCGCTCAGGAGCCTGTCTTCATGCTGGAAGACAGGACGATTATCCAAGACGATTAGCATTATCCAAGATGCCCGTCATCACGCTAATTCATTGTTATTCAATATGACATTTTAATTCCTCTGATGGTAACAGATGTACAACGACATTAGTTACACCAGCAACAACCACACATTAAAATGTAACATAGTCCGTCCAAGAGTCAATTATGCTGTATGACATAATTTAAATATCTTATTTGACTTATCCGACTATTTACCAGTGTTGTGACAATAAAGATATAATTGAGGCTTTTGTTAAATATGGTGAGGATTATAATATAAGCAAACCTCACAACCAGAAGTCCAAATATGGATTGAGGCACATTAAAGGCCCAGAGCAGTCAAAATTATTATTTTTCCTGTGTTTTAGATCATATGATGAAACTAACGCTGTAAAATTGTGAAAACATTTGATCAGTGTTATTTCCTGATAGCTGCTAGTTGAAAATACAGTCTACACAGGACTTTCCATGGCGATGTCAACATGGTTAAGAGACCAATAAGAAAGAGAGTTCCAAACCTCTCTCGGCCAATAACAGCTAGTTTTCGGTTATCCCCTCCTCACTCAAACCACTCCCAGACAGTCCCAGCTAAGATCTTGTTTGAGAAGTCGTTTTTTTTGTCTCTACTTTTACCAATTTAAATAGAAATCAATTAAAATAATGTACTTCATTCTTACTCAGAAATGATTTGATATTTATATACAAAAATGGCTGCCTTGATTTTGTTATTTTTTTTAACTGTTTATCCTTTTAATATATAAAGTAGATCCCCTTCCTTGGCTCCCACCATAGTCTGTCTTCCAGAACTGACCTGTCCACATCACCACACTTATCATTACCTGCAACCTACTACTGTACACAACACACACACAGCCAGACTTTACCCTCCCGTATCATATATTTCTCCACAGGAGCAGCAACTTGATATGCTGTACTGTTGTCAAAGGTTTGCTATCTGACGTTCTGTCACCAAGGAAGCACGGAGCTGCTTGTAGATTGTAGGAATTACAAAGGGATTACAAAGGGATTACAAATGGATTACAAAGGAATTACAAAGGGATTACAAAGGGATTACAAAGGAATTACAAAGGGATTACAATGGGATTACAAAGGAATTACAAAGGGATTACAAAGGGATTACAAAGGGATTACAAAGGAATTACAAAGGGATTACCAAAGGAATTACAAAGGGATTACAAAGGAATTACAAAGGGATTACAAAGGGATTACAAAGGAATTACAAAGGGATTACAATGGGATTACAAAGGAATTACAAAGGGATTACAAAGGGATTACAAAGGGATTACAAAGGGATTACAAAGGGATTACAAAGGAATTACAAAGGGATTACAAAGGAATTACAAAGGGATTACAAAGGAATTACAAAGGAATTACAAAGGAATTACAAAGGGATTACAAAGGGATTACAAAGGGATTACAAAGGGATTACAAAGGGATTACAAATAATTTGTTAAATAATACATATGGGAATAGAAAGTACAGAATAAAACACATGTTTGCAGAATGGCTGAAACCAAATGCAACGAAGGACTGTGTATTCAACACAGAAATACACAGAGTTTACCAAACAATTTAGAAACACCTTGCTGATACCGAGTTGCCCTCAGGACAGTCCCAATTCGTCAGTGTCGGCGTTCCACAGGGGATGGCCCATGTCGACTCCCAGTGTTTCCCCCCAGTTGTGTCAGGTTGGCTGGAAGTCCTTTGGGATTGTGGACCATTCTTGATACACACAGGAAACTGTTGAGCGTGAAATATCCAGCAGCGTTTCAGTTCTGGACACAAACCCAGTCGTCTGGTACCTACTACCATACCCGTTCAACAACACTTAAATATGTTGTCTTGCCCATTCACCCTCTGAACAACACACATACACAATACATGTCTCAGTTGTCTCAGGGCTTAAAATCCTTCTTTAACGTGTCTCCTACTTCATCTACACTGATTGAAGTGGACTAAACAAGTGACATCAATAGGATCATAGATTTCCTGGATTCACCTGGTCAGTCTGTGTCATGGAAAGAGCAGGTGTTCCTAATGCTTTGTCCACTCGGTGTATAATCTAGTCATTCCACCTCTATGTTCTCAAAGACGTTATGATTAGCTGCTCAGCCGATCTGAGATCACCTTATAACAAATGTGATTTTTAGCACTGATGAAGCTAAACATGTGTATATTAATTAGTTCCCTCTGATGAAGTTTAAGTGATGGGATTACTGGGATTAGATTAATTCAATATTTTTTAGGAGATGGAGCGAGCACTTGGTGAGAGGAGAGAGGTTTCCCAGCAGAGGAGAAGAGAGGTTGTAACAGAGACAAGAGCTGTGGTGAGCATGAACGTTCTCTCTCGCAACGGGAGATAACACGACTAACATGAAAAAAAGGTGATATGCACATCCCAAACTTGCTGGGTAAAAATATACTGTCGATAAAGACTAAAAAAGACCTGGATTAAACCATGGTGTCTCGGCTATGACGTCATGCAGGACAGCCCACTACAGTCTGTCCAGGCAGGCCTTTCCTTATCAACAGACCTTTGAACCCGGTGTCGATACTCCGTGCCTCGCTGTCTCCCTGGCCAAAGTCCCCAAGTCCTATCTGCCTCTTTACACAGCCTCAGTCAGTACT
>NW_027009787.1:0-39824 GCF_036934945.1 Oncorhynchus masou masou
CCAACACTGCACCATCCTTCCAGTCAGTCAGTGAGTCTGCAGTCCAACACTGCACCATCCTTCAGACACCACAGCTGCTGTTGTCTTTGTCACGGTTGGGAACCTCTATGTAGAACCTCTCTTCTTTCTGTCTCTCTTTCCATTTTTCTTCATTTCTTACTCTCTCTGGGTCCGTATTTCTGTATTTGTACAATGCTATAAACAAACGGATTGATTGGCTGAACGATTGCCTGACTGATTGGCAGGCTGTTTGTTTGACTGCCTGGCTGACTGATGCATTGACTGGCTGGCTAACTGACTGACTGGCTGGCTGTCTAATAGCCTGTTTATTGGACTGGCTGGCTGGCTGAATAATTGATTGGTAGCCTCAAGGTTAGTGTTGGGCCAGTAACCAAAAGGTTGCTGGTTCCAATCCCGGAGCTGATAAGGTGAAAAAAATTGATCCCTGTGCCCTTGAGCAAGGCACTTAACCCCAATGTCTCTAGGGGCTCTTGACAATGGTGATCACACTCCCTGTGGCTGTCTTAGGGGGAGTTGGGATATGCAAGAAACACTTATGTGTGACAGGACAAATATAACCCCCTCCCCCAAATTATTATTATGTTTGTTTGACTGACTGACTGACTGATTGTGTCCCTCAGGTTGAGGCTGCCCGTGGGGTATCATGGCAGGGCTTCTTCCATAGTGGTGTCTGGAACCCCCATACGGAGACCCTCTGGACAGATGAGACCCGACCAATGTAATGAAACACAACGCCTAGTCTGAAAATCAAAGCAGACTCTGAATTCAAAGAGAAACACACACACGCACACGCACACACACACACACAAAACCTCTCAGACCAGTGTCACCTTGTTTTTGTGTCCCTCACTAACGGTCTTCCTCTTCCATTGTGTTCTCTCTTAGCTAAGCCTCCTGTGTTTGGCCAGTCCAAGCAGCTGGACATTGAGCTGGAGATGGTCAATATACACTTTATATGGCTACACTTTATTACAACCAAGGAGATGGTTCATATCAATGGCATCACAAAACAATGATCTCTCTCTCACTCTCTCTGCCTTTTATCTAATTTCTCTCGCTGGCTCTCTTTCTCTCTTGCTGGCTCTCTTTCTCTCTCTGTCTCTCTCTCTCACTGGCTCTCTCTCGCCTGTCTCTCTTTCTCTCTCTGTCTCTCTCTTTCTCTCTATATATCTCTCTCTGTCTCTCTCGCTGGCTCTCTTTCTCTCTCTATGTCTCTCTCTCTGTCTCTCTCGCTCTCTTTCTCTCTCTATGTCTCTCTCTCTCGCTGGCTCTCTGTCTCTCTCTCTCTCTCGTTGGCTCTCTTTCTATGTCTCTCTTTCTCTCTCTATGTTTCTCTCTATGTCTCTCTCGCTGGCTCTCTTTCTCTCTCTATGTCTCTCTCTCTTTCTCTCTCTGTCTCTCTCGCTGGCTATCTTTCTCTCTCTATGTCTCTCTGTCTCTCTCGCTGGCTCTCTTTCTCTCTGTCTCTCTCTCTCTCTCTCGCTGGCTCTCGTTCTCTCTCTGTCTCTTTCTCTCTCGCTGGCTCTCTTTTCTCTCTCTCTCTGTCTCTCGCTGGCTCTCTTTCTCTCTATGTCTCTCTGTCTCTCGCTTGCTCTCTTTCTATGTCTCTCTGTCTCTCTCTCTGTCTCTCTCGCTGGCTCTCTTTCTCTCTCTATGTCTCTCTCTCTCTCTCGCTGGCTCTCTTTCTCTATGTCTCTCTCTCGCTGGCTCTCTTTCTCTCTCTATGTCTCTCTCTCTCTCGCTGGCTCTCTTTCTCTATGTCTCTCTCTCTCTTGCTGGCTCTCTTTCTCTCTGTCTCTCTCGCTGGCTCTCTTTCTCTCTATGTCTCTCTCTCGCTGGCTCTCTTTCTCTCTGTCTCTCTCTCTCGCTGGCTCTCTTTCTCTCTCTTTGTCTCTCTCTCTCTCGCTGGCTCTCTTTCTCTCTCTATGTCTCTCTCTCTCTCGCTGTCTTTCTTTCTCTCTCTATGTCTCTCTCGCTGGCTCTCTTTCTCTCTCAGGCATTCTTTGTAGGTGGAGGTAATCGTCTTGGTGAACCCATTCCCATAGAGAGAGCCCACCAACACATCTTTGGCATGGTGCTAATGAATGACTGGAGTGGTAAGGCCTCACACACACACACACTTATACACACACTCACTCTCAGACTCATGCACACGCACACACACACACATGAGTACACACACAGTCACTAACACCTACACACACGCTTACTCACTCATGAGAACACTCACAAGTCACGATAACACACACACACTGACTCACTTATTTACACACTCATATGTGCATACCCACACACCTACACAGCCCACCTCACTTTAAGACATAAATTAATAAGCACCATACCGTATTTCTTTATTTTAGTGTAGCCTAGTGTTTAGAGCATTGGACTAGTGACCGAAAGGTTGCAAGTTCAAATCCCCGAGCTGACAAGGTACACTGTTCCTAGGCCGTCATTAAAAATAAGAATTTGTTCTTAACTGACTTGCCTAGTTAAATAAAGGTTAAAAAAAATCAAAATAATGTATCTATCAACTATAACAGCCAATAGTAGAATCATTAGCCAAAAATTATATATCAGTAAACGAAAAATCCTAACGTCAATAACACTAATTGAAAAACATCCACTTTCCATAATAACACTAACTTAAGTTCCTTAATGTAGTTCTGCATTATACATGTTGATGTAAACATTTCATATTTAGTCACTGGAATCAGGGTAAGTTACTCAGGAAAACATGACAGGTTATTGATTATTGATGAGGCAGAAGGATCTCAGGAGGTGGAGTGGTTTCGACTGTAGCCTTGAGACTTCAACATCGTCTTCTCTCTTTCTGTCGCGATCTGTCTCTCTCTCTGTCTCTTTCTCTCTCAAGCGAACATCCCTGGTCATCCCTACTGCCTCTGATCTGGCGGACTCAATAAACACAAATGCTTTGTTTGTAAATGATGTCTGAGTGGTGGAGTGTGCCCCTGGCTATCCGTACATTTAAAAAACAAGTGTGCCGTCTGGTTTGCTAATTATAAGGAATTTGAAATGACTTTTACTTTTGATACTTAAGGATATTTAAAACCAAATACTTTTAGTCTTTTACTCAAGTAGTATAATGCTGGGCGACTTTTAATTTTCTATTAAGGTATCTTTACTTAAGTATGGCAATTGGGTACTTTTACCACCACTGTAGGGAATAGGGTGCTATTTGGAACGCAGCCTACTAGGCTTCACCTTATTGTTCGTGTCCCAAATCCCATATCGATTCCGATGCTTCCCACAGTGGTGTCAAGTTGGCTGGATGTCCTTTGGGTGGTGGACCATTCTTGATACACACAGGAAACTGTTAAGTGTGAAAAACCCAGCAGCGTTGCAGTTCTTGACACAAACCAGTGCGCCTGGCACCTACTACCGTACCCCGTTCAAAGACACTTAAATATTTTGTCTTTCCCAGTCACCCTCTGAATAACACACACACACTATCCATGTCTCAAGGCTTAACCATCCTTCTTTAACCGGTCTCCCCTTCATCTACACTGATTGAAGTGGATTTAACAAGTGACATCAATAAGGGGTCTTAGCTTTCACCTGGTCAGTCTGGAAAAGGCAGGTGTTCATAATGTTTTGTGCGCTCAGTGTATAGCTCTCAGGGCTTTGGTCAAAAGGAATGCACTATACAGGTTAATAGGATGCCAGATGTGAGGGAGTCTGAGCCAGGTTCCACCTGGGTAATATGTAGAGGAGAGGGGTATTGATAGTTGAAATAGATTTTCCTGTTGACTACAGTACATGATCATTTATCACATCCCTCAACACAATATTTCATAGAATACTTCCTGGATTGTCAATAGTCAAAAAGACCAGTAGTTCAGTTGAACATCCCACAACTTCACCTACACAATACCAAGGTTTTGAAGCTATGCACAGGTACTGTTAGTACAGGTACTTTAGCTGTGTTGGTCTACGATCATCCAATCAACATAGGATGGACTCATCACTGGGCAGGTTACATAGTATTCAAACCTACCTGTGATCTGTGTGTCCACTGAGGAATATTCAGTAAATACCAGTTCAACATCTAATGGTAAAATAAAGGGTAACCACTCTTCTTCCTGTGTGTGTTCCAGCCAGGGATATCCAGGCGTGGGAGTACGTTCCTCTGGGTCCGTTTCTGGGGAAGAACTTTGGGACAACCATCTCACCCTGGGTGGTTCCTATGGAGGCCCTGCTGCCCTTCGCTGAGCCCAACACTGTCCAGGTGAAGAACGCAAACCGTATAGTAGTGTAATATAGTATAGACCTGGTGGTCCTGCTGCCCTATAGTATACTGCGGGTGATCTGGATGTATTTTACATTACATTATGGGTGGTCTGGGTGTATTTTATATTCTACTGCGGGTGGTCTGGATGTATTTTACATTCTACTGCGGGTGGTCTGGATGTATTTTACATTCTACTGTGGGTGGTCTGGATGTATTTTACATTCTACTGCGGGTGGTCTGGATGTATTTTACATTCTACTGCGGGTGGTCAGGATGTATTTTCCATTACATTATACTGCGGGTGGTCAGGATGTATTTTACATTACATTATGGGTGGTCTGGGTGTATTTTATATTCTACTGCGGGTGGTCTGGATGTATTTTACATTCTACTGCGGGTGGTCTGGATGTATTTTACATTCTACTGTGGGTGGTCAGGATGTATTTTACATTCTACTGCGGGTGGTCAGGATGTATTTTCCATTACATTATACTGCGGGTGGTCAGGATGTATTTTCCATTACATTATACTGCGGGTGGTCAGGATGTATTTTCCATTACATTATACTGCGGGTGGTCAGGATGTATTTTACATTACATTATACTGTGGATGGTCTGGATGTATTTTACATTACATTATACTGCGGGTGGTCTGGATGTATTTTCCATTACATTATACTGCGGGTGGTCAGGATGTATTTTCCATTACATTATACTGCGGGTGGTCTGGATGTATTTTCCATTACATTATACTGCGGGTGGTCAGGATGTATTTTCCATTACATTCTACTGTGGATGGTCTGGATGTATTTTCCATTACATTATACTGCGGGTGGTCTGGATGTATTTTCCATTACATTATACTGCGGGTGGTCTGGATGTATTTTACATTACATTAACACTTACATTTTCACCATTCAGGTAAGCTTTTAGTAATGAGAGCCAGTATCCACGCTGTGTTAGAAAAAAAGGTGCCATCTAGAATCTAAAAGGGTTATTCAGCTGTCCCCATAAGAGAACCCTTTGAAGAACCTGTTTGGTTCCAACCCTTTTGGGCTCAATTTCTACATGGAACCCAAAAGGGTTCAACCTGAAACCAAAAAAGGTTCAACATGGAACCAAAAAGGGTTCTCCTATGGGGTCAGCTGAAGAACCCTTTTTTCTAAGAGTGTTGTGGCTCTTCATGCTCTTCTATTTCCACTTTCTGTTTCAGGATCCAAAGCCCCTCCCTTATCTATGCCATGACGATGCCTTCACCTTCAACATTAACTTATTTGTGTCAGTGAAAGGTATGTTGGGTTTTACACAAACACACACAACACACACGTACGTGCACAGACACACAGTAAAAAGGAATTGTTGGTGAATGAGTGCCTTGCCTTGGTAATTAAGCACACACACACAAGGGAGGTAATGATTTACCATTAAGAGCTTTGTATTCCTTACGACCAAGACTGTTCATTCTCTCTGTTCTGACTTTCTCTCTCTCGCTCCTGACTTTCTCTCTCCAGACCCTCTCTCTCTTGACTCACTCTCCACTGACTCGCTCTCTCCACTGATTCTCTGACTCGCTCTCTCCACTGACTCGCTCTCTCCACTTACTCTCTCTCTCCACTTACTCTCTCTCTCCACTTACTCTCTCTCTCCACTGACTCGCTCTCTCCACTTACTCGCTCTCTCCACTGACTCGCTCTCTCCACTGACTCGCTCTCTCCACTGACTCGCTCTCTCCACTGACTCGCTCTCTCCACTGACTTGCTCTCTCCACTGACTCTCTCTCTCCACTTACTCTCTCTCTTCACTGACTCTCTCTCTCCACTAACTTTCTCTCCACTGACTCTCTGTCCTGACTCTCCTGACACTCTACTGACTCTGTCCTGACTCTGTCTTTTAAAAAAAAAATTAAGTATTCTATTTTTGCATTTTCCAATTAAGAACATTCAAAACAAAAGTGAAAAGATATTAGACAACGATAGGACAAAGTGACAGTAACAGACAAACGTAACCAAAATAAATTATAATTATATAAACAAACATACAATAATTAAAAAATAAAAAATAACAAAATAACGAGACATTGGATCACCTGCCGTAGGCTACATATTATACATTACGTGTGAAACATTATGTGAGGATTATATATAGATTGAATCAATGAGATATGGGGGGAGATTCTCCATATAGTCAATAAAAGGTTGCCAAATTCTGTAAAATGTCTAACTTATTCCTCAAGCAGTAAGTGATTTTCTCCAAAGGGATACAACTATTAACTTCCTAAAAGCCACATTGCAACTGGCAGGGAGGAATCCAATTTCCATTTCAAGGCAATACATTTCTTGGCAATCGCTAGCAATATTTCTGTTAGCTTTATAGTATGGCTTTGCCTAAGATTGGTGTTAGTAAAGTTACCCAGTAGACAGACCTCCGCGTCTAAAGGGAATGCAACCCCGTGAATTGAGGATATGGTATCGCATACCCCTGCCAGAAACCGTGTAGTTTTGAACACTGCCAAGTGGAATGGAGGAATGTTCCTTCATCTGAGCCACATCTAAAACATAGGGAGGAGATATCTGGGTTGAACCTGTGCAGTCTAGATGGGGTGATATAGAGCTGATGGAGGAAATTAAACTGGATAAGTCTGTATCTGGAGCTGACTCTGTCTTGACTCTCCACTGACTCGCTGGCTTGACTATCTCTCCTGACTCTCCACTGACTCTCTCTCCCGACTCTCCACTGACACTCTGTCCTGATTCTCTGTCCTGATTCTCTGTACTGACTCTCTACTGACTCTCTGTCCTGTCTGTCTCCCCTGACTCTCCACAGACTCTCTCTCCTGACT
Organism: Oncorhynchus masou masou; assembly: GCF_036934945.1. Classification (NCBI taxonomy): domain Eukaryota; kingdom Metazoa; phylum Chordata; class Actinopteri; order Salmoniformes; family Salmonidae; genus Oncorhynchus; species Oncorhynchus masou. The sequence goes on from NW_027009787.1 coordinate 7,109, forward strand.
CCACAGACTCTCTCTCCTGACTCTCCACAGACTCTCTCTCCTGACTCTCCACAGACTCTCTCTCCTGACTCTCCACAGACTCTCTCTCCTGACTCTCCACAGACTCTCTCTCCTAACTCTCCACAGACTCTCTCTCTTGACTCTCCACAGACTCTCTCTCCTGACTCTCCACAGACTCTCTCCTGACTCTCCACAGACTCTCTCTCCTGACTCTCCACAGACTCTCTCTCCTGACTCTCTCTCCTGACTCTCCACAGACTCTCTCTCCTGACTCTCCACAGACTCTCTCTCCTGACTCTCTCTCCTGACTCTCTCTCCTGACTCTCTCTTCTGACTCTCTCTCCTGACTCTCTCTCCTGACTCTCTCTCCTGACTCTCTCTCCTGACTCTCTCTCCTGACTCTCCACAGACCCTCTCCTGACTCTCCACAGACTCTCTCTCCTGACTCTCCACAGACTCTCTCTCCTGACTCTCCACAGACTCTCTCTCCTGACTCTCTCCTGACTCTCTCTCCTGACTCTCTCTCCTGACACTCTCTCCTGACTCTCTCTCCTGACTCTCCACAGACTCTCTCTCCTGACTCTCCACAGACTCTCTCTCCTGACTCTCTGTCCTGACTCTCTCCAGTGACCTCTGTCCCTACTCTCTCATGACTCTCCAGTGACTCTCTCTCCTGTCTATCTCCACTGACTCTCCGTCCTGACTTTCTCTCATGACTCTCCACTGACTCTCTCCACTGCTCTTCCTATGTATTCTGAGGTATTATTGAGGGGGTATATCAGGTGTTGATATCCTGTCCCAATCAACTGTTGTGGGTTGTTTTTTCAGGAGAGGCAATGAAGGAAGCAGCCACTATATGCAAGTCCAACTTCAAGACAAATTATGTAAGCAGTTGGTGAAGTAGACTTTGGATAGTTTACTACAGTTGCATCAATGTGCAGAGTTGTGGACTCGAGTCACATGACTTGGTCTCAAGTCTGACTCGAGTCACATATTTGATGACTTCAGATTCGACACAAAATAAATTAACTTTATGCTTGACTTTGACTTGGAGCCTCAAAACTTGGGACCCAAGTTTGACTTGAGACTGATGACTTGAAATTATTTGTCACTCATTTTGTGGCACATTACTCTCCACGTGGCCAGAGAGCAACAGATTGGCTAGTGAAACGCACACTTGGCCCTCTGATTGGACCAGAAAATGGTCAATTAATACAGGTCTGGTGAGGTAGAGCAGTGTTTCTCGAAGCGTAGAAGGATTTATTTGTGGGGTCGTGAGCAATGTTCCCTCATTTTTTCTGGCACTGAGATAATTTAAGTTCTGATGAGCACAAACTTGAACGTTGTGAAAATTCTGTGCAACTTCCAGTGCATGTTTACTGTGAACACTGAGGCTGTATCTGCTTTAAGATATTTTTAACAGTGACCAAGTAGGCTACACTGGCTATTTTATCATAATGGAGGCCTACCAGAGTGGAGAAAATGCATCCCATAACATTTTAACATGGAAGTAGCTGTTCTCTCATTCAGCCTACAGTAACAGTCAATGTGTGGGGTTCATTGTAGTCCATTAAAAAATGCAGGGCTTGACATTAACCTGTTTATCCACTTGTCCTTCAGACAAGGAGGTGACTGAAAATGTTTTTGTGTTTGATGCAAGAAACCACTTTACAAAATCAAATTAATTATTATTCCCATACCATTATTACAGAGAATCAGACAAATTATGCTACCCTATGACTATTGGTTACTTAGTTTATTTAAGCCTGTCTCAAAATACAACACTGCCCCTTTAAGACAAAAAAATATATGTTAATCTGTCTTGCTTTTCAAAGATATCTAGAAATGTACATGTTTTGTGTTCTTGTAGGAAGCAATCAATCATCTATTGCTGATGACAAATGATCTAGAACTGGGCTAATACCTCACTAAATAGCAAAGAATATGAACACGTGACTACATGAAGCTCTTGCTTTGATCTCAAAACAAACACATCTACTCATGACCACAGCTGTAAACACAGTCCAGTTCAAAGTTAATGGCATTGATCCATATGTGGCAATGGTCATTTTGCATACAGGCCTACTGCAGCTCTGATTGGTTATGCCGCCGGTCTGTGTAGAGTAGGGCTGAGTCGTTGCAATAGAATCCTACTGCGATGCGTTCTGCCTACAACATCATCTCTAGCATGGTTAGTTTTGTTTCAGTATGTTGCATTGACAGTGGCTAATGTGTTGATTCCATCACAATCGCCACAGTAAAGGGAAACGTTGATAGTGTTAACTAACTGTGAAAAGTCTAGAAAGTGGAGGGAATCTCGTGTCTGATATTTCTTCTGTGAGCTGCTCTGCATTCACAGACTACTGCACACCCCGAAAGTTTAGAGGAAATGTTTGTTGTGAGTATGAAACTGAATTTTTTAAACGGATTTTAATTGGCTACATACACATACAGTGCCTTGCAAAAGTATTCGGCCCCCTTGAACTTTGCGACCTTTTGCCACATTTCAGGCTTCAAACATAAAGATATAAAACTGTATTTTTTTGTGAAGAATCAACAACAAGTGGGACACAATCATGAAGTGGAACAACATTTATTGGATATTTCAAACTTTTTTAACAAGTCAAAAACTGAAAAATTGGACGTGCAAAATTATTCAGCCCCCTTAAGTTAATACTTTGTAGCGCCACCTTTTGCTGCGATTACAGCTGTAAGTCGCTTGGGGTATGTCTCTATCAGTTTTGCACATCGATAGACTGAAATTTTTCCCCATTCCTCCTTGCAAAACAGCTCGAGCTCAGTGAGGTTGGATGGAGAGCATTTGTGAACAGCAGTTTTCAGTTCTTTCCACAGATTCTCGATTGGATTCAGGTCTGGACTTTGACTTGGCCATTCTAACACCTGGATATGTTTATTTTTGAACCATTCCATTGTAGATTTTGCTTTATGTTTTGGATCATTGTCTTGTTGGAAGACAAATCTCCGTCCCAGTCTCAGGTCTTTTGCAGACTCCATCAGGTTTTCTTCCAGAATGTTCATGTATTTGGCTCCATCCATCTTCCCATCAATTTTAACCATCTTCCCTGTCCCTGCTGAAGAAAAGCAGGCCCAAACCATGATGCTGCCACCACCATGTTTGACAGTGGGAATGGTGTGTTCATTGTGATGAGCTGTGTTGCTTTTACGCCAAACATAACGTTTTGCATTGTTGCCAAAAAGTTCAATTTTGGTTTCATCTGACCAGAACACCTTCTTCCACATGTTTGGTGTGTCTCCCAGGTGGCTTGTGGCAAACTTTAAACGACACTTTTTATGGATATCTTTAAGAAATGGCTTTCTTCTTGCCACTTCCATAACGGCCAGATTTGTGCAATATACGACTGATTGTTGTCCTATGGACAGAGTCTCCCACCTCAGCTGTAGATCTCTGCAATTCATCCAGAGTGATCATGGGCCTCTTGGCTGCATCTCTGATCAGTCTTCTCCTTGTATGAGCTGAAAGTTTAGAGGGACGGCCAGGTCTTGGTAGATTTGCAGTGGTCTGATACTCCTTCCATTTCAATATTATCGCTTGCACAGTGCTCCTTGGGATGTTTAAAGCTTGGGAAATATTTTTGTATCCAAATCCGGCTTTAAACTTCTTCACAACAGTATCTCGGACCTGCCTGGTGTGTTCCTTGTTCTTCATGATGCTCTCTGCGCTTTTAACGGACCTCTGAGACTATCACAGTGCAGGTGCATTTATACGGAGACTTGATTACACACAGGTGGATTGTATTTATCATCATTAGTCATTTAGGTCAACATTGGATCATTCAGAGATCCTCACTGAACTTCTGGAGAGAGTTTGCTGCACTGAAAGTAAAGGGGCTGAATAATTTTTTCTCTTTCCCTCTCACTTCTCTCTCTCTCTCCATCTCTCTCTTTCTCTCTCCAGTATATGTACTGGACTATGAAGCAACAGTTAGCCCATCACACAGTCAACGGCTGTAACGTCAGACCTGGAGACCTGCTGGCCTCAGGAACCATCAGTGGACCGGTGAGTGTGTGTGTGTGCATGCATATACACTACCGTTCAAAAGTTTGAGGTCACTTAGAAATGTCCTTGTTTTCCATGAAAGCATACATGAAATGAGTTGGCATTCTAGTTGTCAATTTGTTGAGGTAATCTGAAGAGATTTCACCCCATGCTTCCTGAAGCACCTCCCACAAATTGGATTGGCTTGATGGGCACTTCTTACGTACCATACAGTCAAGCTGCTCCCACAACAACTCAATAGGGTTGAGATCTGATAACTGTGCTGCCACTCCATTATAGACACAATACCAGCTGACTGCTTCTTCCCTAAATAGTTATTGCATCATTTGGAGCTGTGCTTTGGGTCATTGTCCTGTTGTAGGAGGAAATTGGAGCGGCAGGGTAGCCTAGTGGTTAGAGCGTTGGACTAGTAACCGAACGGTTGCAAGTTCGAATCCCCGAGCTGACAAGGTACAAATCTGTCGTTCTGCCCCTGAACAGGTAGTTAACCCACTGTTCCATTGAAAATAAGAATTTGTTCTTAACTGACTTGCCTAGTTAAATAAAGGTTAAAAAAAATGGGCTCCAATGAAGCGCCGTCCACAGGGTATGGCATGGAGTTTCAAAATGGAATGATACCATTCCTTCTTCAAGATCCCTTTTACCCTGAACAGATCTCCCACTTTACCATCACCACAGCACCCCCAGACCATCACATTGCCTCCACCATCCTTGACAGATAGCGTCAAGCACTCCTCCAGCATCTTTTCATTGTTTCTACGTCTCTCGAATGTTCTTCTTTGTGATCTGAACACCTCAAACTTAGATTTGTCTGTCCAGTGTCTGTGTTGCCGATCTTAATCTTTTATTTTTTATTGGCCAGTCTGAGATATGGCTTTTTCTTTGCAACTCTGCCTAGAAGGCCAGCATCCCGGAGTCGCCTCTTCACTGTTGATGTTGAGACTGGTTCTGTGAAGGGAGTAGTACACAGCGTTGTACGAGATCTTCAGTTTCTTGATCATTTCTCGCATGGAATAGCCTTCATTTCTCAGAACAAGAATAGACTGACGAGTTTCAGAAGAAACGTCTTTGTTTCTGGCCATTTTGATCCTGTAATCGAACCCACAAATGCTGATGCTGCAGATACTCAACTAGTCTAAAGGCCAGTTTTCAGCTGTGCTAACGATTGCAAAAGGGTTTTCTAATGATCAATTACCTTCTAAAATGATAAACTTGGATTAGCTAACACAACGTGGCATTGGAACACAGTAGTGATGGTTGCTGATAATCGGCCTATGTACGCCTATGTTGATATTCCATTAAAACAACTGCTGTTTCCAGCTACAATAGTCATTTACAACATTCACAATGTCTACCATGTATTTCTGATCAATTTGATGTTATTTTAATGGACTTTTTTCCTCATTGTTTTCTCAAAAACAAAGACATTTCTAAGTGACCCCAAACTATTGAACGGTAGTGTATGTGTTATTCTGTGTGTGTCTGAGCATTTTCTATCTGAATTAGTGTTCACATGTGTTCACATTTTACTGTGTATGTTCTGATGAGTTGTTGTTGTTTATTCAGTATTGACTGTCTCTCTCTCCTGACCCACTCACTCTCTCTCTCTTTGTCTCTGTCTCTCGCTCTGGCTGTCTGTCTCTCTTTGCCTGCCTGTCTTTGTCTGCCTGTCTGTCTCTCTCTCTCTCTCTGCCTGTCTCTCTCTGTCTCTGTGTGTAGGATCCAGACAGTTTTGGTTCTATGTTGGAGTTGTCGTGGAAGGGTTCTAAGACCGTGGACCTGGGAGGAGGAGAGACAAGAACCTTCCTAAAGGATGGAGACGAGGTCACTCTTACAGGTGGGTGGAACCCTATTATACACACTGATACAGACAGAACCTCTACAGAAACCATGATACAACCTTACTGAGCTCCCTACAAACACTGTTACAGACAGAACCACTACAGAAACCATGATACAACCCCCTGAGCTCTCTACAAACACTGTTACAGACAGAACCTCTACAGAAACCATGATACAACCTTACTGAGCTCTCTACAAACACTGTTACAGACAGAACCACTACAGAAACCATGATACAACCTTACTGAGCTCTCTACAAACACTGTTACAGACAGAACCTCTACAGAAACCATGATACAACCTTACTGAGCTCCCTACAAACACTGTTACAGACAGAACCACTACAGAAACCATGATACAACCCCCTGAGCTCTCTACAAACACTGTTACAGACAGAACCACTACAGAAACCATGATACAACCTTACTGAGCTCTCTACAAACACTGTTACAGACAGAACCACTACAGAAACCATGATACAACCTTACTGAGCTCCCTACAAACACTGTTACAGACAGAACCACTACAGAAACCATGATACAACCTTACTGAGCTCTCTACAAACACTGTTACAGACAGAACCACTACAGAAACCATGATACAACCTTACTGAGCTCCCTACAAACACTGTTACAGACAGAACCACTACAGAAACCATGATACAACCTTACTGAGCTCCCTACAAACACTGTTACAGACAGAACCACTACAGAAACCATGATACAACCTTACTGAGCTCCCTACAAACACTGTTACAGACAGAACCACTACAGAAACCATGATACAACCTTACTGAGCTCCCTACAAACACTGTTACAGACAGAACCTCTACAGAAACCATGATACAACCTTACTGAGCTCTCTACAAACACTGTTACAGACAGAACCACTACAGAAACCATGATACAACCTTACTGAGCTCTCTACAAACACTGTTACAGACAGAACCACTACAGAAACCATGATACAACCTTACTGAGCTCCCTACAAACACTGTTACAGACAGAACCACTACAGAAACCATGATACAACCTTACTGAGCTCCCTACAAACACTGTTACAGACAGAACCACTACAGAAACCATGATACAACCTTACTGAGCTCCCTACAAACACTGTTACAGACAGAACCACTACAGAAACCATGATACAACCTTACTGAGCTCCCTACAAACACTGTTACAGACAGAACCACTACAGAAACCATGATACAACCTTACTGAGCTCCCTACAAACACTGTTACAGACAGAACCTCTACAGAAACCATGATACAACCTTACTGAGCTCTCTACAAACACTGTTACAGACAGAACCACTACAGAAACCATGATACAACCTTACTGAGCTCTCTACAAACACTGTTACAGACAGAACCACTACAGAAACCATGATACAACCTTACTGAGCTCCCTACAAACACTGTTACCTACAGAACCACTACAGAAACCATGATACAACCTTACTGAGCTCCCTACAAACACTGTTACAGACAGAACCACTACAGAAACCATGATACAACCTTACTGAGCTCCCTACAAACACTGTTACAGACAGAACCACTACAGAAACCATGATACAACCTTACTGAGCTCCCTACAAACACTGTTACAGACAGAACCTCTACAGAAACCATGATACAACCTTACTGAGCTCCCTACAAACACTGTTACAGACAGAACCACTACAGAAACCATGATACAACCTTACTGAGCTCCCTACAAACACTGTTACAGACAGAACCACTACAGAAACCATGATACAACCTTACTGAGCTCCCTACAAACACTGTTACAGACAGAACCTCTACAGAAACCATGATACAACCTTACTGAGCTCCCTACAAACACTGTTACAGACAGAACCACTACAGAAACCATGATACAACCCCCTGAGCTCTCTACAAACACTGTTACAGACAGAACCTCTACAGAAACCATGATACAACCTTACTGAGCTCTCTACAAACACTGTTACAGACATAACCTCTACAGAAACCATGATACAACCTTACTGAGCTCTCTACAAACACTGTTACAGACAGAACCTCTACAGATACCATGATACAACCTTACTGAGCTCTCTACAAACACTGTTACAGACAGAACCTCTACAGAAACCATGATACAACCTTACTGAGCTCTCTACAAACACTGTTACAGACAGAACCTCTACAGATACCATGATACAACCTTACTGAGCTCTCTACAAACACTGTTACAGACATAACCTCTACAGAAACCATGATACAACCTTACTGAGCTCCCTACAAACACTGTTACAGACAGAACCTCTACAGAAACCATGATACAACCTTACTGAGCTCTCTACAAACACTGTTACAGACAGAACCTCTACAGAAACCATGATACAACCTTACTGAGCTCTCTACAAACACTGTTACAGACATAACCTCTACAGAAACCATGATACAACCTTACTGAGCTCTCTACAAACACTGTTACAGACAGAACCTCTACAGAAACCATGATACAACCTTACTGAGCTCCCTACAAACACTGTTACAGACAGAACCTCTACAGAAATCAAGAGATAACTCTGTTGTTGTTTAGATGTACATTTTGGTCATTTAGCTGACAGTCAGTGCATTCAACAATTAAACTGTATTGCTCAGTTGGTGAGAGCATGGCACTTCTATTGCCAGGATTCAGGGTTTGATTCCCGGGACCACCCATATATAAAATACTGTACATGCACACATGACTGTAAGTGGCTTTGCATAAAAGTGTCTGCTGAATGGCATTGGTTATTATATGAACTTACGTTAGCTAGGTTAGACAACCACATGTCCCTGTAAGTAGAACATCCCTCTATAAAGCAGCCCTCAGCTACTTCAGTCCTAGTCAGAAAAGAGGAAGTGTTTGGGAAGGCAGGTGGAGTGCAAACCCCTCCCATCAGGAAGTTAAATGCTATTTGAACCTCGGTCTGTCACCTATGTGTTAGTGACCACAGCTTCTATTAGACACCGTTCACACACACACGCTCCTGTTGGTCTGTGTTGTCTGTTGTCCTTTCATTTATTTTTCCCTCTCTCACCGTCTCCCTCTCTCTCTCTCTAGGTTACTGTGAGGGGAGTGGGTATAGGGTGGGTTTCGGACCGTGTGCGGGGACCATTCTACCAGCCCTGTAACCCTGAGAATCATCTCCCCTCAATGTCTCTTCCATCCTGGGGGGAGTAATGTTGTTACTGAAGTCCTTTAAAAGGGAAAATCCGGGATTTTAAATACAACAAATCAGTTGGATGAATGTACGTACCAATCCAGGATTGACCATTTAAATTTGAATTGAGGATTCTTGTTTATCATTCTAAAGTATTGTTGCCAGAAGCAGTGTTATATTCCATAATGTTGTAACTTTGTGGTTTGGGACCTGACATCTAAAAAACTATAAATGTTTCAACCCTCCTGTGACTTTCTGTTTTCTTTTCATCCTGTTGACTTACTGAGTGACATCTTCATGGTGTAAAATACTGTAGGTCAAATATGTGCAAAAGTACTGTAAAATGCATTATAATCTGGCAGTATAATTTAATTTGACACTTTCCTTGAACAATGTGCGTTATTAAAAGGTGATTATTTAACTAGACTTTAATAAACTGAGCGATTCATAAATAGTGGCCTTTTTATTTTGCATTTTGCTGAAGTGGCATATTAAAACACAGATTCTTTTGCACATATTTGAATATTGTTGCACCATGAAAATATTGCCCACTGTCTAGGTACCCCTTACCTCACGAGTCAGGCCTGGTGTTCTCTTTTAGGTAATATCTGTAATGAATATTATGAATATGAATATTTACTATGTTGTTGGCATACCTAATCAATAAAGCTGTCATGTGTTTATGAATTATTTATTTTAATTTTATTAATTCAGCATCTCTATCGCACTCTCTCTCACCAGACAGTTTTAGCTATCCTTTTATAGGGTCGTTCCAGGGTTGGTCAACAGAATATAGTAAGTGCCTATGAAGTGCTAAATTAAGTAACAAGGTTAACTATTTATTATTAAATCCTTTTGTGACAGGGGGAATGAAAGCTTGTTTTGTTGACGGGGGGAATGGAAGCTTGTTTTGTTGACGGGGGGAATGGAAGCTTGTTTTGTTGACGGGGGAATGGAAGCTTGTTTTGTTGACGGGGAAATGGAAGCTTGTTTTGTTGACGGGGGAAATGAAAGCTTGTTTTGTTGACGGGGGGAATGAAAGCTTGTTTTGTTGACGGGGGGAATGAAAGCTTGTTTTGTTGACGGGGAATGAAAGCTTGTTTTGTTGACGGGGGGAATGGAAGCTTGTTTTGTTGACAGGGGGAATGAAAGCTTGTTTTGTTGACAGGGGGGAATTGAAGCTTATTTAGTTCCTTTGACTTCTCAAAAATAGCTAGGGCTTTACAATGATGATAAAAATTGGGAGACATTTTGGGATTAAATGGGTTGAAATCTTCCTAGAAGTGACACATGGTTGACAGAGGGACATGTCAAAATGCTGAATGTTAGCACTTTAGCAAGCTTTTATATTTAACAAAAATCTGATTTATTGAAATCTCCATGGCTATGATTACACAACCACCTGAAGAACCCAGTACTGTTTTCTCTCCATATCCAATCTTTTTTTCTGACTGTTCACACTCCGTTTTACATGTGACCCATATCGGATTTGCGCATTCATGATGTAGCCTCTGTAGTAGTGTAACCAATGTGAAATGGCTAGCTAGTTAGCGGTGGTGCGTGCTAACAGTGTTTCAATATGTGACGTTACTAGCTATGAGACCTTGGAGTAGTTGTTCCCCTTGCTCTGAAAGGGCCGTTGCTTTTGTGGCGCGATGGGTAACGATGCTTCGAGGGTGACTTTTCGATGTGTGGGTCCCTGGTTCGAGCCCAGGGAGGGGTGAGTAGATGGACAGAAGCTATACTGTTACATTGATGCTGTTGGTCGCAAATGGGTCTTCCAAATGAACAATGACTCCAAGCATACTTCCAAAGTTGTGGCAAAATGGCTTAAGGACAACAAAGTCAAGGTATTGGAGTGGCCATCACAAAGCCCTGACCTCAATCCTATAGAAAATCTGTGGGCAGAACTGAAAAAGTGTGTGTGAGCAAGGAGGCCTACAAACCTGACCCCGTTACACCAGCTCTATCAGGAGGAATGGGCCAAAATTCGCCCAACTTATTTTGGGAAGCTAGTGGAAGGCTACCTGAAACTTTTGACCCAGGTTAAACAATTTAAGTTAAACAAAAGGCAATGCTACCAAATACTAATTGAGTGTATGTAAACATCTGACCCACTGGGAATGCGATGCAAGAAATAAAAGTTTTTAAAAATCATTCTCTACTATTATTGTGACATTTCACATTCTTAAAATAAAGTGGTAATCCTAACTGACCTAAAATGGAATTTTTACTAGGATTAAATGTCAGGAATTGTGAAAAAATGAGTTTAAATGTATTTTGCTAAGGTGTATGTAAACTTACGACTTCAACTGTCTAACTATCAGATTACCTTTGTTAATGCTCAGGATGCCAAACCAGCCTATAAAATATATAAATGTAGATCTGGACTAATGACCAGATATTTGTTATTGTCAACAGTCTCTCCAAACGGATCCTTTACAGTCCTTTATTGAGGGTAAGGGAAGATTGACTGACCATAACAATCATTCATGCATTTTGTGTCTTCCCTCATAGGTACTCTGGCAGTCATATTTTCATTGTGATTTGAGCTGAATCGACAAAGCTGCCTCAGTGTCCCAAAAATGTATTAGGTCTCAGAATCTGAAGAAAGGTTTGTTTTCTCTGACACTGTTGCATCAACGTTGACCAGTTTAGACTGGGAGGCAGTGTTACTCCACCTCCTTTTGACACAAATGAAAATGCCCAATAGAATAACAACCAGCAGCATCACTAGTAGAACTGAGAGGGTGGATAGGTGAACTCTCTCTGCCCCAGACTCCCAACTGACATCCAGCTTGTTGTCCAGACTGAGGTGAGAGGCAGTACAGGTGTAGTTGTGTCTCTTCTTTAGCTCCTCAGTACTGACCTCCAGACTCTTCCTCAGCTGGTAGTTCCCATCTCCACTAGGCAGCACCTCCCCCCCTGTCAGCTCCTGTTCTGCCACTGGCTGGCCGTCTCTCAGCAGGGTCATGTTGATGTGGCGGGGGTAGAAACCAAACGCCAAGCAGCTCACCTGGAACCCTCCAGAAACCTCTTTCTTTATCAACCTGAGTCTGGGAGGAACTTTACGCATCACAACGTTCTTCTCTCGAGACAGGAGTGTCTTCAGTGTTCTGATGCAAATGGGAACGTAAAAATTCTCATAAACTGTTCTTTGATATGCTTGCCTTATTCCATCCCATCCTTGCAGTAGTTGACCAGCATCATATGTAAAATGTGTCATATTGTAATATATTGCATGATCTGCAAAAACTGCATTGAAAGTGTTCTTTGTCATGATCAGGGCTGGTTTACCATTGTCCAACATCTCACAGCCAGCCATTCTTTGCTGAACTTGAACACCTCTTGTGAGATTCAAGTGGTGCTTTAGGTGAAAGTATCTCTCCTTCATGTGGTGGTACATAACTCCAAATACAAAATCTGCGTTCTTAGCTTCGTCATCATGTATTTTGTCTGAGGTGTTATGACCCCTGTAGATGAAGTGTTTATCGTTGGAGTCATAGTAAGTCACTTGAACATCATCCAACATCACCACAACCGTAAACTCAGGGAAAGGCGTCTCTCCGATGATGTATGTTGCAAGTGCCCACAGAGAATGTGATCCTGAACCTGGGAGAGCAGATATATTAAAATAAGTTATGAACATTTTATATTTTATAACATAAAACAATCATTAATTGAGGTAAGAGTAAATAGTCCATATTACCTGAGTTGACAATGGTGCAAAAGGAAAGAGCAAACAAAAAGACAGACAGTTTGCCCATGATTTAGAAAATGTAGCCTCGCGTAGCAAGTTTCTAAGCTCTCAAGAGTGTCTGACAGACTTCCCCTTTCTTTAAGCTATGAAAAACAATATGACCAAATTCACGTCAAAGTCTGAGTTATAGATCTGTCGTTTTCATTGAAAGCAATTCTGAGAAGCGGTAGATCTGTGCTATGTCTGCTATTTCTGTGCTTCCTGATATTAAAGAGCGACTGCCCCTGAAAAGTAACTTCTCGTTTAGAAAATGTCCTGTGTGGCTTCGATATGAGTCAGAAACACTTATTCTAGTGTCAACATTGACTACAAAGTGTAAATATGATAACTTTGATCATAAAGTCAGTCTCAGTCCAAAACTGAGATTTACGAGATGAAAGGGAAAACTGTATGTCACAGGAATTCTACAGCCAATGATTATGGTTACATCCAAAATGGCACCCTATTGTCTATATAGTGCACTACTTTTGACCAGGGCCCATAGTGAACTATGTAGGGAATAGAGTGCCATTTGTAACATATCCTCTGAGCACCTGCCCTTTACGTAATTAAATGTAGGTTAGATATACAGCTCTGGAAAAATTAAGAGACGACTGCAAAATGATCAGTTTCTCTGGTTTGACTATTTATAGGTATGTGTTTGGGTAAAAACAATCCTCAGAGTTGGGGAACATTGTCAGAAGGAAGCAAGTTTTATTCCAGGACAACCTTGTACGTGGCTTGATTCATGCTGACCCCCAGATCATCACCGATCCTCCACCAAATTTCACAGTGGGTGTGAGACCTGGAGAGGCCAACAAGCCACAGTGTCTTGCACCCACTGTGAAACTTGGTGGAGGATGGGTGATGATCTGGGGGTGCTTCAGAAAGGCTGGAATCAGGCAGATTTGTCTTTGTGAAAGACGCATGAATCAAGCCACGTACAAGGTTGTCCTGGAAGAAAACTTGCTTCCTTCTGCTCTGACAATGTTCCCCAACTCTGCATATTGGTTTTCCCAGCAGGACAATGCTCCATGGCACACAGCCAGGTCAATCAAGGTGTGGATGGAGGACCACCAGATCAAGACCCTGTCATTGCCAGACCAATCTCCAGACCTGAACCCCATTGAAAACCTCTGGATTGTGATCAAGAGGAAGATGGATGGTCACAAGCCATCAAACAAAGCCGAGCTGCTTGATTTTTTTGCAACAGGAGTGGCATAAAGTCACTCAACATCAATGAGAAAGACTGGAGGAGAACATGCCAAAACGCATGAAAGCTGTGATTGAAAATCAGGGTTATTCCGCCAAATATTGATTTCTGAACTCTTCCTAAGTGTCACGCCCTGACCTTAGTTATCTATGTGTTCTGTATTATTTTGGTCAGGTCAGGGTGTGACGAGGGTGGGTAAAATCAAATCAAATTTTATTTGTCACATAAACATGGTTAGCAGATGTTAATGCGAGTGTAGCGAAATGCTTGTGCTTCTAGTTCCGACAATGCAGTAATAACCAACAAGTAATCTAACTAACAATTCCTAATCTACTGTCTTATACACAGTGTAAGGGGATAAAGAATATGTACATAAGGATATATGAATGAGTGATGGTACAGAGCAGCATAGGCAAGATACAGTAGATGGTATCGAGTACAGTATATACATATGAGATGAGTATGTAAACAAAGTGGCATAGTTAAAGTGGCTAGTGATACATGTATTACATAAGGATGCAGTAGATGATAGAGTACAGTATATACGTATACATATGAGATGAATAATGTAGGGTATGTAAACATTATATTAGGTAGCATTGTTTAAAGTGGCTAGTGATATATTTTACATCCTTTCCTATCAATGACCATTATTGAAGTGGCTGGAGTTGAGTCAGTGTGTTGGCAGCAACCACTCAATGTTAGTGGTTGCTGTTTAACAGTCTGATGGCCTTGAGATAGAAGCTGTTTTTCAGTCTCTCGGTCCCAGCTTTGATGCACCTGTACTGACCTCGCCTTCTGGATGATAGCGGGGTGAACAGGCAGTGGCTCGGGTGGGTGTTGTCCTTGATGATCTTTATGGCCTTCCTGTAACATCGGGTGGTGTAGGTGTCCTGGAGGGCAGGTAGTTTGCCCCAGGTGATACGTTGTGCAGACCTCACTACCCTCTGGAGAGCCTTGCGGTTGTGGGCGGAGCAGTTGCCGTACCAGGCGGTGATACAGCCCGCCAGGATGCTCTCGATTGTGCATCTGAAGAAGTTTGTGAGTGTTTTTGGTGACAAGCCGAATTTCTTCAGCCTCCTGAGGTTGAAGAGGCGCTGCTGCGCCTTCTTCACGATGCTGTCTGTGTAAGTGGACCAATTCAGTTTGTCTGTGATGTGTATGCCAAGGAACTTAAAACTTACTACCCTCTCCACTACTGTTCCATCGATGTGGATAGGGGGGTGTTCCCTCTGCTGTTTCCTGAAGTCCACAATCATCTCCTTAGTTTTTTTGGACGTTGAGTGTGAGGTTATTGTCCTGACACCACACTCCGAGGGCCCTCACCTCCTCCTTGTAGGCCGTCTCGTCGTGGTTGGTAATCAAGCCTACCACTGTTGTGTCGTCCGCAAACTTGATGATTGAGTTGGAGGCGTGCGTTGCCGCGCAGTCGTGGGTGAACAGGGAGTACAGGAGAGGGTTCAGAACGCACCCTTGTGGGGCCCCAGTGTTGAGGATCAGCGGGGTGGAGATGTTGTTGCCTACCCTCACCACCTGGGGGCGGCCCGTCAGGAAGTCCAGTACCCAGTTGCACAGGGCGGGGTCGAGACCCAGGGTTTCGAGCTTGATGACGAGCTTGGAGGGTACTATGGTGTTAAATGCCGAGCTGTAGTCGATGAACAGCATTCTCACATAGGTATTCCTCTTGTCCAGATGGGTTAGGGCAGTGTGCAGTGTGGTTGAGATTGCGTCGTCTGTGGACCTATTTGGGCGGTAAGCAAATTGGAGTGGGTCTAGGGTGTCAGGTAGGGTGGAGGTGATATGGTCCTTGACTAGTCTCTCAAAGCACTTCATGATGACGGAAGTGAGTGCTACGGGGCGGTAGTCGTTTAGCTCAGTTACCTTAGCTTTCTTGGGAACAGGAACAATGGTGGCCCTCTTGAAGCATGTGGGAACAGCAGACTGGTATAGGGATTGATTGAATATGTCCGTAAACACACCAGCCAGCTGGTCTGCGCATGCTCTGAGGGCGCGGCTGGGGATGCCGTCTGGGCCTGCAGCCTTGCGAGGGTTAACACGTTTAAATGTTTTACTCACCTTGGCTGCAGTGAAGGAGAAACCGCATGTTTCCGTTGCAGGCCGTGTCAGTGGCGCTGTATTGTCCTCAAAGCGGGCAAAAAAGTTATTTAGTCTGCCTGGGAGCAAGACATCCTGGTCCGTGACTGAGCTGGATTTCATCTTGTAGTCAGTGATTGACTGTAGACCCTGCCACATATCTCTTGTGTCTGAGCTGTTGAATTGAGATTCTACTTTGTCTCTATACTGACGCTTAGCTTGTTTGATAGCCTTGCGGAGGGAATAGCTGCACTGTTTGTATTCGGTCATGTTACCAGTCACCTTGCTCTGATTAAAAGCAGTGGTTTGCGCTTTCAGTTTCACGCGAATGCTGCCATCAATCCACGGTTTCTGGTTAGGGAATGTTTTAATCGTTGCTATGGGAACGACATCTTCAACGCACGTTCTAATGAACTCGCACACCGAATCAGCGTATTCGTCAATGTTGTCGCCTGACGCAATACGAAACATGTCCCAGTCCACGTGATGGAAGCAGTCTTGGAGTGTGGAATCAGCTTGGTCGGACCAGCGTTGGACAGACCTCAGCGTGGGAGCTTCTTGTTTTAGTTTCTGTCTGTAGGCAGGGATCAGCAAAATGGAGTTGTGGTCAGCTTTTCCGTAAAGGGGGCGGGGCAGGGCCTTATATGCGTCACGGAAGTTAGAATAACAGTGATCCAAGGTTTTGCCAGCCCTGGTGGCGCAATCGATATGCTGATGCATTTTAGGGAGTCTTGTTTTCAGATTAGCCTTGTTAAAATCCCCAGCAACAATGAATGCAGCCTCAGGATGTATGGATTCCAGTTTGCAAAGAGTCAAATAAAGAGTTCAGAGCCATCGATGTGTCTGCTTGGGGGGGAATATATACGGCTGTGATTATAATCGAAGAGAATTCTCTTGGTAGATAATGCGGTCTACATTTGATTGTGAGGAATTCTAAATAGGGTGAACAGAAGGATTTGAGTTCCTGTATGTTTCTGTGATCACACCACGTCTCGTTAGCCATAAAGCATACGCCCCCACCACTCTTCTTACCAGAAAGGTGTTTGTTTCTGTCGGCGCAATGTGTGGAGAAACCCGCTGGCTGCACCGCATCCGAGAGCGTCTCTCCAGTGAGCCATGTTTCCGTGAAGCAAAGAACGTTACAGTCTCTGATGTCCCTCTGGAATGCTACCCTTGCTCGGATTTCATCAACCTTGTTGTCAAGAGACTGGACATTGGCGAGAAGAATGCTAGGAAGTGGGGCACGATGTGCCCGTCTCTGTAGTCTGACCAGAAGACCGCCTCGTTTCCCTCTTTTACGAAGTCGTTGTTTTGGGTCGCCGGCTGGGATCCATTCCATTGTCCTGGTTGAAAGGCAGAACACAGGATCCGCTTCGCGAAAGTCATATTCTTGGTCGTACTGATGGTGAGTTGACGCTGATCTTATATTCAGTAGTTCTTCTCGACTGTATGTAATGAAACCTAAGATGACCTGGGGTACTAATGTAAGAAATAACACGTAAAAAAACAAAAAACTGCATAGTTTCCTAGGAACGCGAAGCGAGGCGGCCATCTCTGTCGGCGCCGGAAGTTAAAATGCTTGTTTGTCTTGTCTAGGGTTTTTGTATGTCTAGGGGTGATAAAAAAGTCTAGGTAATTGTAGGTCTATGGTGACCTGAATTGGTTCCCAATCAGAGGCAGCTGTTTATCGTTGTCTCTGATTGGGGATCCTATTTTGGTTTTGTGGGTTCTTGTCTATGTGTCGTTGCCTGTTTCAGCAATCTTTGTTGTAGCTTCACGTTTGTTTTGTTAGTTTGTTCTGTGTTATTTCTTCAATAAAAATAATGTATTCATATCACGCTGCACCTTGGTCTCATCAATACGACGAACATGACACTGGCTGACTGGCGGCTCTGGAGGATCCTGGCTGACTGTCGGCTCTGGAGGATCCTGCCTGACTGGCGGCTCTGGCGGATCCTGGCTGACTGGCGGCCCTGGCGGATCCTGGCTGACTGGCGGCTCTGGCGGCTCCATGCTGACTGGCGGCTTGGCGGCTCATGACAAACTGCCGGCTCTGGCGGCTCATGACAGGCGGGAGACTCTAGCAGCTCTGGACAGACGGGAGACTCTAGCAGCTCTGGGCAGACGGGAGACTCTAGCAGCTCTGGGCAGACGGGAGACTCTGATGGCGCTGGGCAGACGGACAGCTCAGGTGGGGCTGGGCAGACTAGAGACTCTGGCAGCGCTGGAGAGGAGGAAGGCTCTGGCAGCGCTGGACAGAGGGGCTCTGGCGCCTCTGGACTGAGGGGCTCTGGCAGCGCTGGACAGAGGGGCTCTGGCGCCTCTGGACTGAGGGGCTCTGGCGCCTCTGGACTGAGGCGCGGAAGCTCTGGCAGCGCCGGACAGGTGGGAGACTCCGGCAGCGCTGGAGAGGAGGAAGGCTCCGGTAGTGCTGGACAGAGGGGCTCTGGCGCCTCTGGACTGAGGGGCTCTGGCGCCTCTGGACTGAGGGGCTCTGGCGCCTCTGGACTGAGGGGCTCTGGCGCCTCTGGACTGAGGGGCGGAAACTCTGGTAGCGCCGGACAGGCGGGAGCACCTGTATTGATGGCACAGAGAGACAGCCTGGTGCGGGGTGCCAGCACTGGTGGTACCGGGCTGGGGACACGCACCTCAGGGCGAATGCCTTGCATACTACGCCAAATCAACCGCTCTCTCTCTTCACTCTCCTCCAATTATATTAACACCTCCTCAAGTGTCTCCTCATCTCCCATCCGATCATCTCCCATCCGATCACTCCCATCCGATCCCATCCGACTGCTCTGATAACATACATGGCTCCTTACGGTAAACAGGGGGAGTTGGCTCAGGTCTGACTCCTGACTCTGCCACACTCTCCCTGTGCCACCCCCCAAGAAATGTTTGGGGCTGCCTCTCGGGCTTCCAGCCGCTCTGCCGTGCTAGCTCCTCATAATGCCGTCTCTCTGCTTTCGCTGCCTCCAGCTCGGCTTTGGGGCGGCAATATTCCCCTGGCTTTGCCCAGGGTCCTCTCCCGTCGAGGATTTCCTCCCACGTCCAGGAGTCTTGTGTCTTCGGCCGCGGTTGTTGCTGCTCATTACCACACCGCTTGGTCCTTGGTTGGTGGATGATTCTGTAAGGGTTTTCCTCCTCTTCGTCTGAAGAGGAGAGGCGAGAAGGATCGGAGGACCAATATGCGGTGTGGTAAGTGTCCATGGTTCTTTATTTAAACAGATAAACTGAACACTCCATACAAAAACAATAAACGTAACGTGAATAACCGAAACCGAAAACAGTACCGTGTGGTGTAAAACACAGACACGGAGACAATCACCCACAAAACCCCAACACAAAACAAGCTACCTAAATATGGTTCCCAATCAGAGACAATGACTAACACCTGCCTCTGATTGAGAACCATATCAGCCCATACCTAGAAACGGACAAACTAGACACACAACATAGAATGCCCACCCAGCTCACGTCCTGACCAACACTAAAACAAGGAAAACACACAAGAACTATGGTCAGAACGTGACACTGATGAGTTTTCTAAAGTAGAGATTAGAGATGCTCTTAAATATATCAAGAAGGGAAAAGCACCAGGGACAGTCGATCTTTCTGTGGAATTTTATTTACACTTTTTGGAATATTTAAAGGAACCAGTATTGAACATGTTCCAAGAATGCCTAGCTAATGGTGAGATTACTACTACTGCCATGAAACAAGGAGTTATCTCCTTATGTAACGGCTGTTGGAAGGAGAGGACCAAGGTGCAGGGCGGTATGTGTCCATATTTATTAAATGAACACGGAAATAACAAAAATAACAAAGAGAACGACCGAAACAGTTCTGGCCGGTGGAAACACACAACAGAAAACAATCACCCACAACCAAACTGGGGAAAACAGGCTACCTTAGTATGATTCTTAATCAGAGACAACGATCGACAGCTGCCTCTGATTGAGAACCACACCAGGCCAAACACAGAAATACCACATAGAAAAAAGAACATAGACTACCCACCCCAACTCACGCCCTGAGTCAGAAGTGACAGTCCCTCCCCCAAAAGTGCAGACTCCGGACGCAAAACCTGAACCTATAGGGGAGGGTCTGGGTGGGCGTCTGTCTGCGGTGGCAGCTCTGGCGCGGGACGTGGACCCCACTCCACCATAGTCTTGGCCCACTTAAGTGACGCCTTTGGAGCGGCGACCCTCGCCGCCGACCTCGGACTGGGGACCCTTGCAGCGGGCCCTGAATGGACGAGAGATTCCGGCAGTGCCGGACAGGCGGGAGACTCTGGCAGCGCCGGAGTGAAGGGCGACTCTGGAAGGTGAAGACACAGAGAGGGGAGACCTACAGGAGGCCTGGTGAGTAGAGGCACCGGATAAACCGGGCTGTGGGGGAGCGCTGGAGCTCTGGGCGCAGCCTTGGCACCATTCCTCCAGGCTGAATGCCCACTTTAGCTCCGCCTCTCCAGAGTGCAGGCACAGGTTGAACCAAGCTGTGGGAAAACACTGGCGATCTGGTGCATACCATTCGCACCTCTCCATTAAGCTCAATGCCCATTTTCGCCGAGCACGAGCGGAGCGCAGGCATAGGACGCACTGCACCCTCCCAGCGCCCCGGAGACACAGCACGCAGAGCCAGCGCAGGATACCCTGGGCCAAAACGGCGCACTGGAGACCAAACCCTCTGGGCCGGCACAATACGCCCTGGATGGATGCCCACTCTCGCATGGCACTTGCTGGGGGCTGGCCTATAGCACACCGGGCTATGAGCGCGTACTGGCGACACCATGCGCTTGACCGCATAACACGGTGCCTGACCAGTACTGCGCTTCTTCCTGTAAGCATGGGGAGTTGGCTCAGGTCTATCGCCTGACTCCGCTAATCTCCCCATGTGCACCGTGCCTCTCGTGCCTGTTGCGCTGCCTTACCTCGAATCGCTGCCACTCAGCTTTCGCTGCCTCCAGTTCTTCCTTGGGGTGGAGATATTCCCCAGCCTGTGCCCAGGGTCCCTTGCCATCTAATATCTCCACCCAAGTCCAGGAGTCCAGAACCCTCTGCTCCGGGCTACCACGCTGCTTGGTCCTTTTTTGGTGGGTGATTCTGTAACTGCTGTTGGAAGGAGAGGACCAAGGTGCAGCGTGGTATGTGTCCATATTTATAAAATGAACACGGAAATAACAAAAATAACAAAGAGAACGACCGCAATAGTTTATGTGTCGGGGGGCTAGGAATGGTCTGTAATATCTGGAGTATTTCTCCTGTCTTATCCGGCGTCCTGTGTGAATTTAAGTACGCTCTCTCTAATTCCTTCTTTCTCTTTCTCTCTCAGAGGACCTGGGCCCTAGGACCATGCCTGATGACTACCTGGCCTAATGACTCCATGCTGTCCCCAGTCCACCTGGTCGTGCTGCTGATCCAGTTTCTAGGATTCTTCCTAGGTTCCGGCCTTTCTAGGGAGTTTTTCCTAGCCACCGTTCTTCTACACATGCATTGCTTGCTGTTTGGGGTTTCAGGCTGGGTTTCTGTACAGCACATTGTGACATCAGCTGATGTAAGAAGGGCTTTATAAATACATTTGATTGATTGAATTTGATAATAGCTTGTCTAAATTCCTAGACTTAGAGGACATATGCCTTTTATGTGATAAAGGCTTTTTTTAATGTGTGACTATTTTGGATATGTTCAGTAATGTGGAGTTCTAGCTCAGTTGAGTATTGAATGCTGGTCTGCGAACCTCAAAGTGCGTGCGCTTGCGTTTCAGATGGTATTTTTTATGTCTCAGTTGGTATGTGCGCATGCAGTGCTCTAACACCCTGGACCAGAGCTATAATCTGTATGTCACTAGCTCTGGTCCAAGGCATAGATAGTAGGTAGCTCTGGTCAACACCAGCTCTGGTATAGCTCTGGTCCGCACTAACTAGCTCTGGCCCAGTATGTAGCTAGTGGCTCGCTAGCCCTGGTCCATATTAACTCTGGTCTAGCTTTGGTCATACTAACTGGCTCTGGTCCAGGGCTTAGCTAGTAGCTAGTTCAGTTGTTTGAGGTACCTGTTTGTGGTTGGTTGTTTGTGGTTGGTTGGTTGTTTGGGGTTGTTTGGGGACATCAGTAGGACCCCTGGACGTGTGAGGGTTACACAAGTTTGTATGAGTTGCTAACATGGGGTTCTGCACGACAAGACTCAGTGTTGCACGACAAGACTCAGTGTGTCTGTAACAGGGTGGAATGAGGAAGAGAGGGCGCTTGTGCTTTGGTGTCAGTCTGGAAATGACATCAACCAGTTTAATCTGGAAACTCCAGTCTGTTCAACAGGGCTGCCCAGATTATTTATTCTGTAACATGTTTACTGCCCTTGGATTTAGCTTGGTGTCTTGATTGTCTAAACACAGTCATTTTGCTTGTTGGGCGCGCAGCCAAAGACCAGTTAGATGACATTATAAATTATATATCAAAAACTTTCAGTGAAAACTGTGTGCGTGTATGTATGTATGTGCGTGCGTGCGTTTGTGTGTGTTTCCCTGCATGTGTGCATATATCAGTCCCTGCTTGTGTGTGTGACTGTGCCACTGTGTCCCCTAGAGAATACCATATTTGGAGTTTCCTTCCCTACACTAGTCACGGTAGCCTAATCAAAGGAATCGTCTGGGTAGTGGCTGGTAGAATAGCAGATCCACTGTTTCGTTACACTCAGAAGGACAGAACTGCTGAGGAAGGATCTGGTTAGAAATGCCAGATAATCAAGAAGACTTGATTCATTAATATAATATAGTATGGGGAGATATACAGTGACAGAGCAGCCCTGGTGTGTGTGTGAGTTGTAACGGTTTTGACATGAGGTTATTATTTATAGGGGTGCCAAGTAGGTTGTGCCTACCAGAGAAAACATTGGTTTCTCCTTTTAGTTTGGGAGGAATGAGTCCCATCTGGTCCGTCAAGTCTACACCAATACAAAGGACTTATGTAAAAGTCAGGATGGAAATAAACTTTTCATAAACCCTTAAAACATTGGAAATAACTTCCAAAACAACTATTCTTTTGCGTGGGTTGTATTAGCAACATCAATGATTACAACACATATAATAATATAACAATGAGTTCTGGTTCTTCTAGAAATGTCCTGTACCTCGGGCTTAAAAGAGTCCAGCCCTGTAAAGGAGTTCAGGGAAAACCGTGATCTTGTCACGCAATGTTTGTCCTTTCATTCAGAGTAGCGTAAACCCAGTATTAATCATACAATCCATATAACAATTATTTTACCACAGAACTTTAAAGCGTATCAAGTAGTCCACGGACGCAAAGAGTGGATCCGATCCTGGGTAAACTCTATTAGGCTACAAAACACGTTTAACGGCAACAAAACAACGGAATAGAGAAGCTTCGGGAACTGAGGGTTGAACACATCCTCCTTCACGTCTCCATCACAACCCCCTTTTTGCGCAGCTGATGCTGGCTATTTAATTGGGAATTAAAGGGAAAGCAACCTATTGGAAGGAGTAGCACTGAGACGGTTCAGAAAAATTCAGGGCCGTCACAGTGTGTGTGTGTGTGTGTGTGTGTGTGTGTGTGTGTGTGTGTGTGTGTGTGTGTGTGTGTGTGTGTGTGTGTGTGTGTGTGTGTGTGTGTGTGTGTGTCTGTGTGTGTGTCTGTGTGTATTTTCTGAAAGCAAATACAGTATGTGTGTTGTATTAATCTCTGCTCTCAAGCATCACTAACTCTGACTCATTTCAGATTGACAAATGACATTTACTCTTTATGAGGCATCCGTCTCCATGACAAATACAATCCTGCCTTTTTTCTTCCTTCAGATTTTTTATATGGGAAACCACTAGAGTGTGCAGAACTGGGGAATTTGACTAAAGCCAGTGATTATATGTGCATCCCAAATGGCACCCTATAGTCTATATAGGGCACTACTTTTGACCATGGCCAATACAGTACTATGAGGGGAATAGGGTGATATTTGGAACACATCCTCTGAGCACCTGCCCTTTACATCGGTAATGAAATGTAGGTAAGTTATGTTTGTGACTTTTACATGGAAAAATACACCAAGCAGGTTTAAGGTTGCCAGTAGTTCTAGGATTCAGCTCAGAGGTCTACACAGTGTCGTGGTGTGCAGGAGACCTAGGTTCTAACCTAGCTGGTCTCATTAGGAAGCAGGTAACATGGAAGGATACTTATTTAAAATGTGGAATGGAGACGTTGGATTTGCAGCCTTTTGATGTATCATTGGGTGTCCAATACAAAATAACAGTTAATTAAAACAGACCTTATATTCAAAAGCTATGTTTTATGTTGTGGTCCAGCCTTGGAGTGGAAATGTAGGCCTGAATATTTGACTGGGGAAAAGTAGCACTAAAAAAGCAGTGTGCATATTGTAAAATAGAAAATGACCTTTCATGGCCCTGAACACAATCCAACAGATTCATTCTCTACTAAAGGATTCTATCATAAAACTGTTTAATTGTAGTCAGAACTACATTCACCTTAGTTTAATACTCAGCCAGTCTTAAACTGGAGTGAAATACAGTGTCAGATTTCTTCCTTCCACAGGGATAAACTAGTTCCTGAGAGAAGTTATGGTGTATTTGACATTGCTTTATTAAATTAATTAATGTTGTAGTTAACATGAATCAATGCAGTAATAAATGTGGTCTATATTTCATTGTCTGTAATAAAGGTATTACTGTACAGCCTGGGGGTAACATACACTACATACAATACAACACAGACACTGTAAAGACATTACAATAACAAACAGACCTCATACACATGATCACATGATCTCCTTCTGGGTAAGATACTGGATATCAGCTGATACAGCACAGATTTTGAGTACATTCTGAAATTAATGAATAGTCATGATTATAAATGACAGATTACATAACATAAATAACTACCAGATTACAATTGTTAATGCTCAGGATGCCAAACCAGCCTATAAAATATATAAATGCAGATCTGGACTAACGCCCAGATGTTGGTTATTGTCAACAGTCTCCCCAAACTGATCCTTTACAGTCCTTTGTTGAGGGGAAGCTGTTGCAGGAAATGTAAAGCATGTAGGATTTTTCCTGTTGCTGCAGTGTTGTTTTCCTGCTGTCGCGTACTGGCTCAAATTAAGATCCTACATCTGTAATACTGCAATAATAATACAAATGATAATAGTGTGGGTCGTCCTATTTTGTGGATTTAGCTGAATTGTTCTGAAAAGTTCTGTCCCAACATTTTATTAAATCTCAGAATCTGAAGACAGGATAATTTCCTCTGACACTGTTGCATCAACGTTGACCAGTTTAGACTGGGAGGCAGTGTTACTCCACCTCCTTTTGACACAAATGAAAATGCCCAATAGAATAAAAACCAGCAGCATCACCAGTAGAACTGAGAGGGTGGATAGGTGAACTCTCTCTGCCCCAGACTCCCAACTGACATCCAGCTTGTTGTCCAGACTGAGGTGAGAGGCAGTACAGGTGTAGTTGTGTCTCTTCTTTAGCTCCTCAGTACTGACCTCCAGACTCTTCCTCAGCTGGTAGTTCCCATCTCCACTAGGCAGCACCTCCCCCCCTGTCAGCTCCTGTTCTGCCACTGGCTGGCCGTCTCTCAGCAGGGTCAGGTTGATGTGGCGGGGGTAGAAACCAAACGCCAAGCAGCTCACCTGGAACCCTCCAGAAACCTCTTTCTTTATCAACCTGAGTCTGGGAGGAACTTTACGCATCACAACGTTCTTCTCTCTCTTCAGGAATGTCTTCAGTGATTTTATACAAACAGGAAGGTAAACATTCTCATAAAGTGTTCTTTCATATGCTTGCCTCATCCCATCCCATCCTAGTAGTATTCTCCCAGCATCGTACGTAAAATGTGTCATGTTGTAATATAATGTTCGATCTGTATAAATGGCATTGAACGCATCCTTAAACATGACCAAGGCTGGTTCTCCATTGTCCAACATCTCACAGCCCGTTAATTTTTGCTGAACTTGAACACCTTCCGTGAGATTAAAGTGGTGCTTCAGTTCAAATGATCTGTCTTTCATGCTCTGGTATATTACTCCAAATACATAAGCTCCATCCTGAGCTTCATCGTCCTTGTTTTTGTCTGTGATATGTTGACCCCTGTAGACAGACTGTTTGTTATTGGAGTCATAGTAAGTCACTTGAACATCATCCAACATCACCACAACCGTAAACTCAGGGAAAGGCGTCTCTCCGGTGATGTAGGTTGCAAGTGCCCACAGAGAATGTGATCCTGAACCTGGGAGAGAAGATGAAATTAAAACAATTGTGGACATTTTACATTTTATAAGATAAAATGGAAACATAGATTAGCGTCTCGTTGAGAAAGAAAAAACGAGATGGTAATTTTCCATTAAGAAAATAAAAGCCCCACTGGTGGTCTTCTTAAATTAAACTAGTTGATGACGTATGGAGCACAATACCACAGGGGAGTTTAGAAGGGAGGAACTCAAACGTTCATTCCAAAGGTTGGGATCCGCAGCTGTTGTTGGAGTGCATTTTCACTGGCTGTCTACTGGGGCATATTCTCACATTTCAGTTGACTGCATTCAGTTGTGCAACTGACTAGAGCTGCGTTTCAAACTCATCAAAGACACCCTTGTCCACTGACCCTGCCTTATGCCCCACCTTGTCCACTGACCCTCGCCTTATGCCCTTGGGGGAATCCCCGCACCTTGTCCACTGACCCTCGCCTTATGCCCTTGGGGGAATCCCCGCACCTTGTCCACTGACCCTCGCCTTATGCCCTTGGGGGAATCCCCGCACCTTGTCCACTGACCCTCGCCTTATGCCCTTGGGGAATCCCCGCACCTTGTCCACTGACCCTCGCCTTATGCCCTTGGGGGAATCCCCGCACCTTGTCACACTGATGCCCTTGGGGGAATCCCCACACCTTGTCCACTGACCTCGCCTTATGCCCGCCTTGTATGCCCTTGCCCTTGGGGGAATCCCCGCACCTTGTCCACTGACCCTCGCCTTATGCCCTTGGGGGAATCCCCGCACCTTGTCCACTGACCTCGCCTTATGCCCTTGGGGGAATCCCCGCACCTTGTCCACTGACCCTCGCCTTATGCCCTTGGGGGGGGAATGCCCCCCGCACCTTGTCCACTGACCCTCGCCTTATGCCCTTGGGGAATCCCCACACCTTGTCCACTGACCCTCGCCTTATGCCCTTGGGGGAATCCCCGCACCTTGTCCACTGATCGCCTTATGCCCTTGGGGGCACACCTTGTCCACTGACCCTCGCCTTATGCCCTTGGGGAATCCCACACCTTGTCCACTGACCCTCGCCTTATGCCCTTGGGGGAATCCCCGCACCTTGTCCACTGACCCTCGCCTTATGCCCTTGGGGGAATCCCCGCACCTTGTCCACTGACCCTCGCCTTATGCCCTTGGGGGAATCCCCACACCTTGTCCACTGACCCTCGCCTTATGCCCTTGGGGGAATCCCCACACCTTGTCCACTGACCCTCGCCTTATGCCCTTGGGGGAATCCCCACAGCCATATTTGTCATCGGTCCGAGCGATTAGCCAGACAAGGGACGTTTGCAATATAATCCCCTCAGCCCTCGTTTTTAATGGAGTTTGCGAGTACAATTGTGTTCACTTTGAGGCCTTTATAAAACCCATAATTCAATTCACGATGTTTGTACATCTGCTAAGAAAAGTCAGCAAAAATGTAAAACCTCAACGTCAATATGGAGTCAACATACAAATGTAAGTAAAAATACATGTAAATAAGTCAGAAATTGTGCTACTAATGCACATGACGGCACAAACACATCTCATTAAAGTAATGATGTTTTTGTTCGGTCAGTTTTTGGAAATTGGAGAAATAACGTTAGTTAGCTAATTAATTTGATAGCGATCATACATTAGGCATAATAATTATTAATAATTATATAGTACATCTAAGTAGACATAAAATCATAATTGACTGTAGTGCATGTAAAGCACCCACAAGCCACAAGTGGCTGAAAACACAACGTGGGATGAACGTGATGAATTTCCGAGGAGGGAATGATTTTTAAATGGACTTGCCCAGAAATTCGTCACTCGTTCATCCTGCGATGATTGCCCTTGCCCTGCAAGTGTATACCCGTCAGAAGTCATGATACGTCATCAGAAGTGCCCACTTAATTTGAGGGACAGGGGATAGGCTGTGTCTTTCAGGTGTTTGGAATGCAGCCAAGAAGATATAGAGAGCAGCAGTGTGATTCGCATCATCAATGCGCCATTTAGCCTAGATATCGATTATAAATTATATCAGTATAGTCGGCACACTGCTCCCAACCCTGTAAACAGTTATGGACATTTTACATTGTCTGACATAATAAATCATTAAATGAGTAAACGACAAAGTTAAACCCTTACCTGCGTTGACAATGGTGTAAAATGAAAAACAAACAAAAGACAGACAGTTTGCCCATGATTTTGATAGTGTAGTCTCGCATAGCAAGAATTGAGTCTGTCAGACTTTCTCTTTCACTTAGCCGATTGCATAGCAAGAATTGAGTCTGTCAGACTTTCTCTTTCACTTAGCCAACTGCCAATGGCGACCCGTCATTCAGGGCAGGTGGGGCAGAGCAATAGGCTTGCCTGTTTTGCATGTTCTTTTGGCATTAATGTCCCATATCAGTGTCACATATCAGTTTGCAAACAATGTAAAAAATATATATTTTAAATATAGAAATATAGGCTTGCCTGTATAAATATATAGCAAATATATAACAAATTCTTATGTTCAATGACGGCCTAGGAACAGTGGGTTAACTGCCTTGTTCAGGGGCAGAATGATAGATTTTGACCTTGTCAGCTCAGGGATTCGATCTTGCAACCTTTCAGTTACTAGTCCAATGTTCTAACCACTAGGGTACATCACAGAGCATTGCGCCGTGATTGGCTCAGTGTTCTGTCACTCATGGGGACACTACGTCACCGAAAAGTCTTAAGGGTAGACCTCGAAAACTTTAGCCCCTTGGATGCTACCATAGAGTTACATTAGATGTGCCCATCCAAGAAGGCTCAAGGTCATTGGCCACAGATAAAATTACATCAAATCACTTTATATCTACAGTAGCTTTGATTGGACTGATCATGTCAACATCATACTTTCGAAATCTTAGCTAGTAGTCATCATCATGAATCAAGTCGACAATCTACTGGCAAATCCTTTTTAATCCTTGTCGTATGAAGATAAATAATGATGAGAAATGAAAGATAAAACGTATCGGTGCTCATCGGCCATTGTACATAAACATTACACAAGTTTGAAATCGCTAATTCAACCATGAGTGGTTTGGAAGAAATCAGTGACAGTGGATGTGTGGTCCCAAATCTGGGATTAAGTTCTTTCCCAATTTTAAAATGATAAACATTCAACATTGGCCATGCTGTCAAAACAACTGTTAACTCGGAACTGCGAAAATCTGACTTCAGTGAGTTCAAGGCAACTGGGAAGTCAGGAATAAATGAGCTAAGACTGCGAAAATACGTTTTGAACGGTCATCCAACTCAGAATTGTAGATCTGGCCTCTTTCTAGAGCTACGACCTGAAGATCAATGACGTCACCATGATTCAACGTAGTTTTTGTCAGAGTTCCCAGTCTTGAAAGCATCATCATCCAGAGAATGTCGGACTTTGATGACAACATTTGCCCACAAAGGGCCGCCGTCATACAGACAATTTTCTTTTTGCTCCAGTTTTCGATACTACTGTAGTCCATTCAGAACATTCCTCTTCACCAAATTTACTCCACACACTGCCTAAATCATACTCTACATCCACTTCCGCCATCTTTCCTCCTCCAATCGTTCATCTGTGTTGTTTACAGTGGGAGCAAATGGAGCATACTGGGCAGAATAAGTAGAAGAAGCAAAGCCAAGCACGAGTTAGCGAGATCCTATTGGCACGTTGTAGCATGTGTTTGCATATTTCCGTGAGGGAATGTCTCCTCCGTGAAGTGCGCATGTGCACAAGCTCAATTCGACCTTGCACTCCTAAACAACACAATTTTCTGAAACTTTGTCAAAGCGTCATTTAATGCAGTCTATAACATTTAATGCACTGTGTTTGTAACATTCTAGTTTGGGGAACATAAACATGTATTGAGATCAGATGTTTTATTGATGAGGAAATGTGCAGAATGTCAGCCCAGTTTCACCTAGTTCCATCCTCTCTCACTACCTGCAACGTTCTTCTTTTTCATGTAACTTTCTGGCAGGCTCGACGCTGTGTTGCATATTGCTGCCTTTCACAGGTTTTGGTGCGGATTGCACATTTTGGTCACAAAAAAGAAATAAAAAATACAAGGAAAAGGGAAATAGGAAAATATTGAATTGCACCACCATCTAACCTGCAGTTATACAGTGTCCCCAAAACACCACCCCATCCCACCACTTTGGCCCTAAACGATCCTACACCAGGCCATCGGCCTGTGATGATGTAACCCCTTCTCTCAACTTCCTGTAGATCTCTGCCCTGATATCTCTCACATCCAAATACTTATCTGCTGCTGCAACTACCACATCTA
Organism: Oncorhynchus masou masou; assembly: GCF_036934945.1. Taxonomy (NCBI): domain Eukaryota; kingdom Metazoa; phylum Chordata; class Actinopteri; order Salmoniformes; family Salmonidae; genus Oncorhynchus; species Oncorhynchus masou. Next base: position 37,764 of record NW_027009787.1, read on the forward strand.
TCTGCTGTGACTTCCACTCCATCATGACAGTGCAGTTGATCGCTATGGTTATAAACTCAAGAAATCCAACCTTACTGAAAGTCATCGGAAGGTTCTTTCTCTTCAGGCCAACTCACAAGGAATCACCCAAACTCTCACCCTTGGTCTATAGCCTACTGAACAGGCAGTTACCCAGTCAACTCAGTCCCAGGTCTATACCCTACTCACAGGGAATCACCCAGTCAACTCACTCACCCTTGGTCTAACCCTACTAAAGGGAAAAAAAGTAAAAAAACTCAAAACCCTTGGTCTATAAACTCAAGGAATCACCCACTGAAACTCACTCACCCTTGGTCTCTTCAGGCCCTACTCACAGGGAATCACCCAGTCAACTCACTCACCATTGGTCTATCCTCTACTCACAGGGAATCACTGCCAGTCAACATAGGACACATTCTGTCCCACTCACAGGGAAACCCAGTCAACTCACTCACCCTTGGTCTATACCCTACTCACAGGGAATCACCCTGCACTCACTCACCCTTGGTCTATACCCTACTCACAGGGAATCACCCAGTCAACTCACTCACCCTTGGACTATACCCTACTGACAGGGAATCACCCAGTCGTGGTGATCTCACTCACCCTTGCTGCACCCACTCACAGGGAATCACCCAGTCAGCTCACTCACACTTGGTTATAACCCTACTCACAGAATTGCAACTATCACCCTTGGTCTATACCCTACTAAGGTAAAATCTGTGTCAAACTCACTCACCCTTGGTCTATACCCTACTGAATCACCCAGTCAACTCACTCCCCTTTGTCTATACCCTACTCACAGGGAATCACCCAGTCAACTCACTCACCCTTGGTCAATACCCTACTCAGGGAATTCCCAGGTCAACTCACTCAGTTGGTCTATACCCTACTCACTTCACTGCCTCAGCATAGGACACATTCTGTCCCACAGATACTCTGGCAATCTCATACCTGTCTCTCTCACTTCAGGAAGCTGAAGGTATGTTATCAAGAGGCAGGAGATGAATCTCTGATCTTAACGGTACCATTCTTTCCCTTTCTTGTCATAGCGCCTCCTTCCGGTCTCTGACCCGCAGCTGGACTTGCTCTCACTACCATATTTGGTGCTGAGAAAACGTTCTTCTTCTTCTATGGTATTATGGCGGTCTGCAAACAAACGTTAGAAGTGTATCTTCTTCTTTGAGGTTTTATGGCAGACTACAACCTACTGCTCTATTGCCGACACCTACTGTACGGGGTGGGGAAACAAAACTGTTCCATTGTGGGAAAGTTAGGGGAAAACACAGACATCATACAAAATAAAAATAAAAACATCCCACTTCAGTCACAATTCAAATCACATCCCGACACCGGCTCGGAGGCCTTCATCGACAGGATTCCTTGTAGTGCCTCTGTGGAAAGTCCATGAGTCCCAAAAACCTTCAGCCGCACACAACGGTGCCTCTGTTCTCAGATTCCCTCTCTGTTTGCACCGTGGAGTTGATAATCAATGCAATATACACAACCATGTCCACCTTCTTTACATGCAACAGGTCAGGATCCCTCTGTTGACAAGAAACATTCTCTGGTGTCTCTTCTCCTACTACCATTACTTCTTCAACTTCACTCCTTTCTTCCACTCTTCTCACCAGCTCAGTATAGGAGTCATACTGGACAGCCCTTATTCTCACCACCTCAGGATAGGAGACATGCTGGACAGCCCTTATTCTCACCACCTCAGGACAGGAGACATGCTGGACAGCCCTTATTCTCACCACCTCAGGACAGGAGACATGCTGGACAGCCTTATTCACCACCTCAGGACAGGAGACATGCTGGACAGCCCTTATTCTCACCACCTCAGGACAGGAGACATGCTGACAGCCCTTATTCTTACCACCTCAGGACAGGAGACATGCTGACAGCCCTTATTCTCACCACCTCAGGACAGGAGACATGCTGGACAGCCCTTTATTCTCACCACCTCAGGACAGGAGACATGCTGGACAGCCCTTATTCTCACCACCTCAGGACAGGAGACATGCTGGACAGCCCTTATTC
>NW_027009788.1:0-39823 GCF_036934945.1 Oncorhynchus masou masou
TCCTCAACACAGCACCACCTCCTCAACTGGCACCTCCTCCCTCAACACAGCACCTCCCTCAACATGCAGCACCTCCTCCAACACAGCACCTCCCTCAACAGCAGTACCTCCCTCAACACAGCACCTCCCTCAACATAGCACCTCCCTCAACACAGTACCTCCCTCAGCACAGCACCTCCCTCAACACAGTACCTCCCTCAACACAGTACCTCCCTCAACACAGTACCTCCTCAACACAGTACTCCTCAACACAGCACCTCCCTCAACCAGCACCTCCCTCAACACAGCACCTCCTCAACACAGCACCTCCCTCAACACAGCACCTCCCTCAACACAGCACCTCCCTCAACACAGCACACTCCCTCAACACAGCACCTCCCTCAACACAGTACCTCCCCTCAACACAGCACCTCCCTCAACACAGCACCTCCCTCAACACAGCACCTCCCTCAGCACAGCACCTCCCTCAACACAGCACCTCCCCTCAACACAGTACCTCCCTCTTCACAGCACCTCCTCAGCACAGCACCTCCCTCAACACAGCACCTCCCTCAACACAGCACCTCCCTTAACACAGGCCTCCCTCAACATGGCACCTCCCTCAACACAGCACCTCCCTCAACACAGCTGCCTCCTCCAACTCCCTCAACACAGCACCACCTCCTCAACACAGCACCCCTCAACACAGCACCTCCCTCAACACAGCACCTCCCTCAACACAGTACCTCCCTCAACACAGTACCTCCCTCAACACAGTACCTCCCTCAACACAGCACCTCCCTCAACACAGCACCTCCCTCAACACAGTACCTCCCTCAACACAGCACCTCCCTCAACCTGGCACCTCCCTCAACACAGTACCTCCCTCTACTTCTTCAGACAGCCAGTGTCCTGCTGTGTCCCTTCCCTGGGTTAATTCAGACAGCCAGTGTCCTGCTGTGTCCCTTCCCTTCCCTGTGGTTAATTCAGACAGCCAGTGACCTGCTGTATCCTTCCCTGTGTTAATTCAGACAGCCAGTGTCCCTGCTTCCCCTCCCTGTGGTTAATTCAGACCTGCTGTGTCCTTCCTTGTGGTTAATTCAGACAGCCAGTGTCCTGCTGTGTCCCTTCCCTGTGGTTAATTCAGACAGCCAGTGTCCTGCTGTGTCCCTTCCCTGTGGTTAATTCAGACAGCCAGTGTCCTGCTGTGTCCCTTCCCCTTCCCTGTGGTTAATTCAGACAGCCAGTGTCCTGCTGTCCTGCTGTGACAGCCAGTGTCCTGCTGTGTCCCTTCCTGTGGTTAATTCAGACAGCCAGTGTCCTGCTGTGTCCCTTCCCTGTTTTTAATTCAGACAGCCAGTGTCCTGCTGTGTCCCTTCCCTTCCCTGTGGTTAATTCAGACAGCCAGTGTCCTGCTGTGTCCCTTCCCTGTGGTTAATTCAGACAGCCAGTGTCCTGCTGTGTCCCTTCCCTGTGGTTAATTCAGACAGCCAGTGTCCTGCTGTGTCCCTTCCTTCCCTGTGGTTAATTCAGACAGCCAGTGTCCTGCTGTGTCCCTTCCCTGTGGTTAATTCAGACAGCCAGTGTCCTGCTGTGTCCCTTCCCTGGGGTTAATTCAGACAGCCAGTGTCCTGCTGTGTCCCTTCCCTGTGGTTAATTCAGACAGCCAGTGTCCTGCTGTATCCCTCCCCCTGTGGTTAATTCAGCCAGCCAGTGTCCTGCTGTATCCCTTCCCTGTGGTTAATTCAGACAGCCAGTGTCCTGCTGTGTCCCTTCCCTGTGGTTAATTCAGACAGCCAGTGTCCTGCTGTGTCCCTTCCCTGGGGTTAATTCAGACAGCCAGTGTCCTGCTGTGTCCCTCCCTGTTAATTCAGACAGCCAGTGTCCTGCTGTGTCCCTTCCCTGTGGTTAATTCAGACAGCCAGTGTCCTGCTGTGTCCCTTCCCCTGTGGTTAATTCAGACAGCCAGTGTCCTGCTGTGTCCCTTCCCTGTGGTTAATTCAGACAGCCAGTGTCCTGCTGTGTCCCTTCCCTGTGGTTAATTCAGACAGCCAGTGTCCTGCTGTGTCCCTTCCCTGTGGTTAATTCAGACAGCCAGTGTCCTGCTGTGTCCCTTCCCTGTGGTTAATTCAGACAGCCAGTGTCCTGCTGTGTCCCTCCTTCCTGTGGTTAATTCAGACAGCCAGTGTCCTGCTGTGTCCCTTCCCTGTGGTTAATTCCAGACAGCCAGTGTCCTGCTGTGTCCCTTCCCTGTGGTTAATTCAGACAGCCAGTGTCCTGCTGTGTCCCTTCCCTGTGGTTAATTCAGACAGCCAGTGTCCTGCTGTGTCCCTTCCCTGTGGTTAATTCAGACAGCCAGTGTCCTGCTGTGTCCCTTCCCTGTGGTTAATTCAGACAGCCAGTGTCCTGCTGTGTCCCTTCCCTGTGGTTAATTCAGACAGCCAGTGTCCTGCTGTGTCCCTTCCCTTCCCTGGTTAATTCAGACAGCCAGTGTCCTGCTGTGTCCCTTCCCTTCCTGTGGTTAATTCAGACAGCCAGTGTCCTGCTGTGTCCCTTCCCTGTGGTTAATTCAGACAGCCAGTGTCCTGCTGTGTCCCTTCCTTCCCTGTTTAATTCAGACAGCCAGTGTCCTGCTGTGTCCCTTCCCTGTGGTTAATTCAGACAGCCAGTGTCCTGCTGTGTCCCTTCCCTGTGGTTAATTCAGACAGCCAGTGTCCTGCTGTGTCCCTTCCCTGTGGTTAATTCAGACAGCCAGTGTCCTGCTGTGTCCCTTCCCTGTGGTTAATTCAGACAGCCAGTGTCCTGCTGTGTCCCTTCCCTGGGGTTAATTCAGACAGCCAGTGTCCTGCTGTGTCCCTTCCCTTCCTGTGGTTAATTCAGACAGCCAGTGTCCTGCTGTGTCCCTTCCCCTGTGGTTAATTCAGACAGCCAGTGTCCTGCTGTGTCCCTTCCCTGGGGTTAATTCAGACAGCCAGTGTCCTGCTGTATCTCTTCCCTGTGGTTAATTCAGACAGCCAGTGTCCTGCTGTGTCAATTCAGACAGCCAGTGTCCTGCTGTGTCCCTTCCCTGTGGTTAATTCAGACAGCCAGTGTCCTGCTGTGTCCCTTCCCTGGTTAATTCAGACAGCCAGTGTCCTGCTGTGTCCCTTCCTGTGGTTAATTCAGACAGCCAGTGTCCTGCCCTGTGTCAGACAGCCAGTGTCCCTTCCCAGTGGTTAATTCAGACAGCCAGTGTCCTGCTGTGTCCTTCCCTGTGGTTAATTCAGACAGCCAGTGTCCTGCTGTATCCTTCCCTGTGGTTAATTCAGACAGCCAGTGTCCTGCTGTGTCCCTTCCTAGTGGTTAATTCAGACAGCCAGTGTCCTGCTGTGTCCCCTCCTGTGGTTAATTCAGACAGCCAGTGTCCTGCTGTGTCCCTTCCCTTCCCTGTGGTTAATTCAGACAGCCAGTGTCCTGCTGTATCCCTTCCCTGTGGTTAATTCAGACAGCCAGTGTCCTGCTGTGTCCTTCCTTCCCGTGGTTAATTCAGACAGCCAATGTCCTGCTGTGTCCCTTCCCTGAGGTTAATTCAGACAGCCAGTGTCCTGCTGTGTGTCCCTTCCCTTCCTGTGGTTAATTCAGACAGCCAGTGTCTGCTGTGTCCCTTCCCTGGTTAATTCAGACAGCCAGTGTCCTGCTGTATCTCTTCCCTGTGGTTACAATTCAGACAGCCAGTGTCCTGTAACAATCACTTCCCTATGGATTAATTCAGACAGCCAGTGTCCCTGCTGTGTCCCTTCCCTGTAGTTAATTCAGACAGCCAGTGTCCTGCTGTGTCCCTTCCCTGTGGTTAATTCAGACAGCCAGTGTCCTGCTGTGTCCCTTCCCTTCCTGTGGTTCCCTTCCTGGGTTAATTCAGACAGCCAGTGTCCTGCTGTGTCCCTTCCCCTTCCCTGTGGTTAATTCAGAGCCAGTGTCCTGCTGTATCCCTTCCCTGTGGTTAATTCAGACAGCCAGTGTCCTGCTGTATCTCTTCCCTGTGGTTAATTCAGACAGCCAGTGTCCTGCTGTGTCCCTTCCCTGTGGTTAATTCAGACAGCCAGTGTCCTGCTGTGTCCCTTCTCTGTGGTTAATTCAGACAGCCAGTGTCCTGCTGTCCCTTCCCTGGGGTTAATTCAGACAGCCAGTGTCCTGCTGTGTCCCTTCCCTTCCCTGTGGTTAATTCAGACAGCCAGTGTCCTGCTGTGTCCCTTCCCTGGGGTTAATTCAGACAGCCAGTGTCCTGCTGTGTCCTTCCTGTGGTTAATTCAGACAGCCAGTGTCCTGCTGTGTCCCTTCCCTGTGGTTAATTCAGACAGCCAGTGTCCTGCTGTGTCCCTTCCCTGTGGTTAATTCAGACAGCCAGTGTCCTGCTGTGTCCCTTCCTTCCCTGTGGTTAATTCAGACAGCCAGTGTCCTGCTGTGTCCCTTCCCTGTGGTTAATTCAGACAGCCAGTGTCCTGCTGTGTCCCTTCCCCTGTGGTTAATTCAGACAGCCAGTGTCCTGCTGTGTCCCTTCCCTGTGGTTAATTCAGACAGCCAGTGTCCTGCTGTGTCCCTTCCCCCTGTGGTTAATTCAGACAGCCAGTGTCCTGCTGTGTCCCTTCCCTGTGGTTAATTCAGACAGCCAGTGTCCTGCTGTGTCCCTTCCCTTCCCTGTGGTTAATTCAGACAGCCAGTGTCCTGCTGTGTCCCTTCCCTGTGGTTAATTCAGACAGCCAGTGTCCTGCTGTGTCCCTCCCTCCAGCCAGTTCCTGCTGTATCTCTTCCTGTTAATTCAGACAGCCAGTGTCCTGCTGTGTCCCTTCCCTGTGGTTAATTCAGACAGCCAGTGTCCTGCTGTATCAGTCAGCTTCCTGCTGTATCCTTCCCTGTGGTTAATTCAGACAGCCAGTGTCCTGCTGTGTCCCTTCCCTGTAGTTTATTCAGACAGCCAGTGTCCTGCTGTGTCCCTTCCCTGTGGTTAATTCAGACAGCCAGTGTCCTGCTGTGTCCCTTCCCTTCCCTGTGGTTAATTCAGACAGCCAGTGTCCTGCTGTATCCCTTCAGAGTGGTTAATTCAGACAGCCAGTGTCCTGCTGTGTCCCTTCCCTGTGGTTAATTCAGTCAGCCAGTGTCCTGCTGTATCTCTTCCCTGTTAATTCCCCAGTGTCCTGCTTCCCTTCCCTGTGGTTAATTCAGACAGCCAGTGTCCTGCTGTATCCCTTCCCTGTTAATTCAGACAGCCAGTGTCCTGCTGTGTCCCTTCCCTGTTGTTAATTCAGACAGCCAGTGTCCTGCTGTGTCCCTTCCCTGTGGTTAATTCAGACAGCCAGTGTCCTGCTGTGTCCCTTCCCTGTGGTTAATTCAGACAGCCAGTGTCCTGCTGTGTCCCTTCCCCCTGTGGTTAATTCAGACAGCCAGTGTCCTGCTGTGTCCCTTCCCTGTGGTTAATTCAGACAGCCAGTGTCCTGCTGTGTCCCTTCCCTGTGGTTAATTCAGACAGCCAGTGTCCTGCTGTGTCCCTTCCCTGTGGTTAATTCAGACAGCCAGTGTCCTGCTGTGTCCCTTCCCTTCCCTGTGGTTAATTCAGACAGCCAGTGTCCTGCTGTGTCCCTTCCCTGTGGTTAATTCAGACAGCCAGTGTCCTGCTGTGTCCCTTCCCTGTGGTTAATTCAGACAGCCAGTGTCCTGCTGTGTCCCTTCCCTGTGGTTAATTCAGTCAGCCAGTGTCCTGCTGTGTCCCTCCCTGTGGTTAATTCAGACAGCCAGTGTCCTGCTGTGTCCCTTCCCTGTGGTTAATTCAGACAGCCAGTGTCCTGCTGTGTCCCTTCCCTGTGGTTAATTCAGACAGCCAGTGTCCTGCTGTGTCCCTTCCCTGTGGTTAATTCAGACAGCCAGTGTCCCTGTGTCCCTTCCCTGTGGTTAATTCAGACAGCCAGTGTCCTGCTGTGTCCCTTCCCTGTGGTTAATTCAGACAGCCAGTGTCCTGCTGTGTCCCTTCCCTGTGGTTAATTCAGACAGCCAGTGTCCTGCTGTGTCCCTTCCCTGTGGTTAATTCAGACAGCCAGTGTCCTGCTGTGTCCCTTCCCTGTGGTTAATTCAGACAGCCAGTGTCCTGCTGTGTCCCTTCCCTGTGGTTAATTCAGACAGCCAGTGTCCTGCTGTGTCCCTTCCCTGTGGTTAATTCAGACAGCCAGTGTCCTGCTGTGTCCCTTCCCTTCCCTGTGGTTAATTCAGACAGCCAGTGTCCTGCTGTGTTAATTCAGACAGCCAGTGTCCTTCCCTTCCCTGTGGTTAATTCAGACAGCCAGTGTCCTGCTGTGTCCCTTCCCTGTGGTTAATTCAGACAGCCAGTGTCCTGCTGTGTCCCTTCCCTGTGGTTAATTCAGACAGCCAGTGTCCTGCTGTGTCCCTTCCCTGTGGTTAATTCAGACAGCCAGTGTCCTGCTGTGTCCCTTCCCCTGTGGTTAATTCAGACAGCCAGTGTCCTGCTGTGTCCCTTCCTGTGGTTAACAAAATGGACACAAAAAAGGGAAAAGAAAATAAGTGTTTTGGAGTTGAAAAGTCAAACACCTGAAACGTGTCACGTGTCTGAGACACACGGACAAACACACAGAGGTCTGAGACACACGGACCTACACACAGAGGTCTGAGACACACACTGACAAACACACAGAGGTCTGAGACACACGGACCACACAGAGGTCTGAGACACACGTACAAACACACAGAGGTCTGAGACACACTGACCAACACACAGAGGTCTGAGACACACGGACACACACACAGAGGTCTGAGACACACGGACAAACACACAGGAGACACACTGACAAACACACAGAGGTCTGAGACACACGTACACACACACAGGACCAACACACAGAGGTCTGAGACACACGGACAACACACAGAGGTCTGAGACACACGGACCACACACAGAGGTCTGAGACACACAGGGACAAACACACAGAGGTCTGAGACACACGTACACACACACAGAGGTCTGAGACACACGGACCAACACAGAGGTCTGAGACACACTCCAACACACAGAGGTCTGAGACACACGGACCAACACACAGAGGTCTGAGACACACGGACAAACACACAGAGGTCTGAGACACACGGACACACACACAGAGGTCTGAGACACACGGACCAACACACAGACTGAGACACATGGACACGGACACACACACAGAGGTCTGAGACACACTGACCAACACACAGAGGTCTGAGACACACGGACACACACACAGAGGTCTGAGACAACACACAGAGACACACGGACACACACAGAGGTCTGATACACACACAACACACAGAGGTCTGAGACACACGTACAAACACACAGACGTTGGAGACACACGGACACACACACAGAGGTCTGAGACACACGGACAAACACACAGAGGTCTGAGACACACGGACAACACACAGAGGTCTGAGACACACGGACAAACACACAGAGGTCTGAGACACACGGACAAACACACAGAGGTCTGAGACACACGTACAAACACACAGAGGTCTGAGACACACGGACACACACAGAGAGGTCTGAGACACACGGACCAACACACAGAGGTCTGAGACACACGGACACACACACAGAGGTCTGAGACACACAGACACACACACAGAGGTCTGAGACACACGGACACACACACAGACGTTGGAGACACACAGACAAACACACAGAGGTCTGAGACACACGGACCAACACACACAGAGGTCTGAGACACACGGACCAACACACACAGAGGTCTGAGACACACGGACCAACACACAGAGGTTGAACACCAATGTAATTTTAAAGTTTTTAAAGTTAAACCTTCTTAAAGCGTTCACTTTTAACCCCAAAAGGAATCTCAGTGTCACAAATAAGAGTCTCTTTTGTTCTCACTTGCCAGCTGTCCTTATAATTGTCTCTGAATCACAGGATAAATGTGAGTTTGAACTGCTTCTTTATGATGCTCCTCACCATACTGATTACAGTCCTGAACTTCAGGTCACATGACTGGAGTGAGGAAATTAATAGCCTCTGCTTCCACCTAGTGGACGTGTCTAGACACTACCACAGATAGAATAACGAGCCAGATATTTCATCGGATGTATAAATGTGAAGCTTTTTGTTGGCGTTTCCATTCACTACCAAATATGGTGATGAGAGGAAGCCCAGTGGCTGGCAGTGTGGGGGGAAGATGGCGTGAGATGTTATTTTGGCTGTGACATTCTGTACATTTTCTCATTGATTAAACATTTGATCTCAATACGTTTTTTTTTGTTTGTTTCCAAAACAACAGAGTGGACTAAGTTTGGTAGACTTTACTCTTTGTCAAAGTTTTTTTTTAATTGCATTCTTCAGAAAGAGCGAAAAAGGGCGAATTGAGTTATTTCACACACGCTCACTTCACAAAGTAGGCGTTCTCTAACAGAAATATGCAAATACATGCTAGAATGCACCAATAGGATCTCGCTAACTCAAGCTTGGCTCTGCCCACCTCCTTACTTGTTCTGCCCACTATGATTCATTTACTCCCATTGGAAACGACAGGCTGTGGTCTATCTTGGGTCAGTTCTAAACATCTTTGACACTACTGTTACAGATGCCTGAATCCCAGAGACTCTTACTAACCCCTGGTGTAGATGAAGGAGACTTACCAGGAGTCCAGGGGAGTTCAGCTGAGACCAGACCAAGCAGCTTCTCAATGTTCAAATGGTTGACAAAACAATATTATACGACAGATCTGATCCTGTCCAAAACAACAAGATATCCGATATGAATCCTGCCACGTCAGGAGGCTTCCCTCGATCAGCTTCTCAGATCAATAATCACCTGGGAGGGATCACACCCTTAACAACCCTTCCTCTGCTCCCTCCTGCTCCTGGCCTGGTGGCTGCTGGGAGATGAAACCCCTGGCCTGGTGGCTGCTGGGAGATGAAACTCCTGGCCTGGTGGCTGCTGGGAGATGAAACCCCTGGCCTGGTGGCTGCTGCCCCCTAGAGGTGGGAGATTAAACTCCTGGCCTGGTGGCTGCTGGGAGATGAAACCCCTGGCCTGGTGGCTGCTGCCCCTAGAGGTGGGAGATTAAACTCCTGGCCTGGTGGCTGCTGGGAGATGAAACCCCTGGCCTGGTGGCTGCTGGGAGATGAAACCCCTGACCTGGTGGCTGCTGGGAGATGAAACCCCTGGCCTGGTGGCTGCTGGGAGATTAAACTCCTGGCCTGGTGGCTGCTGGGAGATGAAACCTCTGGCCTGGTGGCTGCTGCCCCTAGAGGTGGGAGATTAAACTCCTGGCCTGGTGGCTGCTGGGAGATGAAACCCTGGCCTGGTGGCTGCTGGGAGATGAAACCCCTGGCCTGGTGGCTGCTGGGAGATTAAACTCCTGACCTGGAGGCTGCTGGGAGATTAAACTCCTGACCTGGTGGCTGCTGCTCCGTAGAGGTGGGAGATTAAACTCCTGGCCTGGTGGCTGCTGGGAGATGAAACTCCTGGCCTGGTGGCTGCTGGGAGATGAAACTCCTGGCCTGGTGGCTGCTGGGAGATGAAACTCCTGGCCTGGTGGCTGCTGCTCCGTAGAGGTGGGAGAAGAAAATGAGAAATTGGCTGTCTGTCTAGCTAGCCCTATCCCTATCACTATCATACTGTCACTGGGCCCTTTTGGGGAGGGTTAGAGGCAGGCGGAGAGAGGCAGGCGGAGAGAGGCAGGCGGAGAGAGGCAGGCGGAGAGGGGCAGGCGGAGAGAGGCAGACGGAGAGGGCAGGCGGAGAGGCAGGCGGAGAGAGGCAGGCGGAGAGGCAGGCGGAGAGGAGGCAGGCGGAGAGAGGCAGACGGAGAGAGGCAGGCGGAGAGAGGCAGGCGGAGAGAGGGCAGACGGAGAGAGGCAGGCGGAGAGAGGCAGGCGGAGAGGCAGGAGAGAGGCAGACGCGGAGACGGAGGGCAGGCGGAGAGAGGCAGGCGGAGAGAGGCAGGCGGAGAGAGGCAGGCGGAGAGAGGCAGGCGGAGAGGGGCAGGCGGAGAGAGGCAGTCGGAGAGAGGCAGGCGGAGAGAGGCAGGCGGAGAGAGGCAGGCGGAGAGAGGCAGACGGAGAGAGGCAGGCGGAGAGGGGCAGGCGGAGAGAGGCAGTCGGAGAGGGGCAGGCGGGAGAGAGGCAGTCGGAGAGGGCAGGCGGAGAGGGCAGGCGGAGAGGGGCAGGCGGAGAGAGGCAGGCGGCGGGAGGCAGGCTGTGGCGGAGAGAGGCAGTCGGAGAGGGGCAGGCGGAGAGAGGCAGGCGGAGTGAGGCAGGCGGAGAGGGGGCAGGCGGAGAGAGGCAGGCGGAGAGAGGTCTTCCGGAAACACTGGGCAGGCGGAGAGGGGCAGGCGGAGAGAGGCAGACAGATCACTGTGTGATCCGTCTGCCATTAAACACTGTGTGATCTGTCTGCCATTAAACACTGTGTGATCTGTCTTCCAATTAAACACTGTGTGATCTGTCTGCCATTAAACACTGTGTATCGGGCAGTATCTGTCTGCCATTAAACACTGTGTATCGGGCAGTATCTGTCTGCCATTAAACACTGTGTATCGGGCAGTATCTGTCTGCCATTAAACACTGTGTATCGGGCAGTATCTGTCTGCCATTAAACACTGTGTATCAGGGAGTATCTGTCTGCCATTAAACACTGTGTATCGGGCAGTATCTGTCTGCCATTAAACACTGTGTATCGGGCAGTATCTGTCTGCCATTAAGCACTGTGTATCAGGGAGTATCTGTCTGCCATTAAGCACTGTGTATCAGGGAGTATCTGTCTGCCATTAAACACTGTGTATCAGGGAGTATCTGTCTGCCATTAAACACTGTGTATCAGGCAGTATCTGTCTGCCATTAAACACTGTGTATCGGTCAGTATCTGTCTGCCATTAAACACTGTGTATCGGTCAGTATCTGTCTGCCATTAAACACTGTGTATCGGGCAGTATCTGTGTGGATAGGAATCATGTCCCAGATTGTAACAAGCACCATCAGATACTGGAGATCTCTCCGTCTGGTCACATGTTGAATCACTACTGTCTCACTACTCACTGTCACGCCTCTTTCGACTGAGGGCTGGTGATGATGGTGTGTGTGTGTGTGTGTGTGTGTGTGTGTGTGTGTGTGTGTGTGTGTGTGTGTGTGTGTGTGTGTGTGTGTGTGTGTGTGTGTGTAACTAGGTGTAACTGTGTGAGTGTATTATTTCAGAAGCAATCCTCATCAGTAAAATCTTAATCTAGGCTCTCTCTCTGTCTTACTCTTACTCTGTCTCTCTCTCTGTCTTTCTCTCTGTCTTTCTCTCTCTCTCTCTCTCTCTCTCTCTCTCTCTCTCTCTCTCTCTCTCTTCCTGTCTTACTCTCTGTCTTACTCTCTCTGTCTTACTCTCTCTCTGTCTGTCTTACTCTCCCTCTCTCTCTCTCTCTCTCTCTCTCTCTCTCTCTCTCTCTCTCTCTCTCTGTCTTACTCTCTGTCTTACTCTCTCTCTCTCTCTCTCTCTCTCTCTGTCTTACTCTCCCTCTCTCTCTCTGTCTTACTCTCTCTCTCTCTCTCTCTCTCTGTCTTACTCTCTCCATCTCTTCTCTGTCTCTCTCTCTCTCTCTCTCTCTGTCTCTCTCTCTGTCTTACTCTCTCTCTGTCTTACTCTCTCTCTGTCTCTCTCCCCCTCTCTGTCTCTCTCTCTCTCTTACTTCTCTCTCTCCTCTCTCTCTCTCTCTCTGTCTTACTCTCTCTCTCTCTCTCTCTGTCTTACTCTCCCTCTCTCTCTCTGTCTTACTCTCTCTCTCTCTCTCTCTGTCTTACTCTCTCTCTCTCTTCTCTCTCTCTCTCTCTCTCTCTCTCTCTCTCTCTGTCTCTCTCTCTCTGTCTTACTCTCTCTCTGTCTTACTCTGTCTCTCCCTCTCTCTCTCCCCCTCTCTCTCTTTCTCTCTCTGTCTTACTCTCTCTCTCTCTCTCTGTCTTACTCTCTCTCTCTCTCTGTCTTACTCTCTCTCTCTCTCTGTCTTACTCTCCTCTCTCTCTTCTCTCTCTCTCTCTCTCTCTCTCTCTCTCTCTCTCTCTCTCTCTCTCTCTCTCTCTCCCTCTCTCTCTCTCTCTCTCTCTCCTCCCACCAGGTCACTATGATGCTCTGAGACCCAGTCAGGCGTTTGAGTTCACACGGGACCCGTCTGTCGGTCAGATAGCTCTGGCTTTCCTCCAGGCCTCCTTCGCCTTCAGCGGCTGGAACTTCCTGAACTACGTCACTGAGGAGGTGGTGGAGCCACGCAAGTAAGGATAGATCTCTAGATTTAGGCTCCGTCCCAATTTAATCATGATAGATCTCTAGATTTAGGATACGTACCACTTAATCAGGATAGATCTCTAGATTTAGCATGCGTCCCAATTAATCAGGAACCTGGTAGGCTACGTCCCAATTTAATCAGGATAGACCTCTAGACCTCTAGATGTAGGCTACGTCCCAATTTAATCAGGATAGACCTCTAGACCTCTAGATGTAGGCTGCGTCACAATTTAATCAGGATAGACCTCTAGATTCAGGCTACATCCCAATTTAATCAGGATAGACCTCTAGACCTCTAGATGTAGGCTACATCCCAATTTAATCAGGATAGACCCTAGACCTCTAGATGTAGGCTACATCCCCAATTTAATCAGGATAGACCTCTAGACCTCTAGACCTCTAGATGTCAGGCTACATCCCAATTTAATCAGGATAGAACTCTAGACCTCTAGATGTAGGCTACATCCCAATTTAATCAGGATAGACCTCTAGACCTCTAGATTCAGGCTACGCCCCAATTTAATCAGGATAGACCTCTAGACCTCTAGATGTAGGCTACGTCCCACTTAATCAGGATAGACCTCTAGATTCAGGCTACGTCCCAATTTAATCAGGATAGACCCTAGACCTCTAGATTCAGGCTACGTCCCAATTTAATCAGGATAGACCTCTAGACCTCTAGATGTAGGCTACGTCCCAATTTTAATCAGGATAGACCTCTAGACCCCTAGATGTAGGCTACATCCCAATTTAATCAGGATAGACCTCTAGACCTAGACCTCTAGATGTAGGCTACATCCCAATTTAATCAGGATAGACCTCTAGACCTCTAGATGTAGGCTACATCCCAATTTAATCAGGATAGACCTCTAGACCTCTAGATGTAGGCTACGTCCCAATTTAATCAGGATAGACCTCTAGATTCAGGCTATATCCCAATTTAATCAGGATAGACCTCTAGACCTCTAGCTTTAGGCTACGTCCCATTTTTTTACCCTTCTAACAAGGTGTGCGCTTGCACACTCCCTGTAATGAATTTCAAAGCATTGGTCTGCTCTAAACATTAACTGAAGCGATTTTTCCAAGTGCACACTTCAGGAGAAGGGTGGAGAATCGAAGCGCAACGAACTGTGTCGTCATATCGCCATCTAGTGGTGGACAGTGGAAGAGCACCTGTTGTCATACATTAATATATTGACTTTACATGTGGTCATGTTGTGGCAGTTTCCTTGTTGCTTCCAATGCTCAGATTATATTCATTAACTTTACTGTCTAACTGCTGTCTAATGGGTTGACTGTCTCACTGCTGTCTAATGAGTTGACTGTCTCACTGCGGTCTAATGGGTTGACTGTCTAATGGGTTGACTGTCTAATGGGTTGACTGTCTCACTGCTGTCTAATGAGCTGACTGTCTCACTGCTGTCTAATGAGTTGACTGTCTCACTGCTGTCTAATGGGTTGACTGTCTCACTGCTGTCTAATGGTTGATTGTCCACTGCAGTCTAATGAGTTGACTGTCTCACTGCTGTCTAATGAGTTGACTGTCTCACTGCTGTCTAATGGGTTGACTGTCTCACTGCTGTCTAATGAGTTGACTGTCTCACTACTGTCAATGAGTTGACTGTCTCACTGCTGTCTAATGGGTTGATTGTCTCACTGCTGTCTAATGGGTTGACTGTTTTACTGCTGTCTATTGAGTTGACTGTCTCACTGCTGTCTACTGAGTTGACTGAGTTGACTGTCTCACTGCTGTCTAATGGGTTGATTGTCTCACTGCTGTCTAATGAGTTGACTGTCTCACTGCTGTCTAATGGGTTGACTGTCTCACTGCTGTCTACTGAGTTGACTGTCTAATGAGTTGACTGTCTCACTGCTGTCTAATGGGTTGATTGTCTCACTGCTGTCTAATGAGTTGACTGTCTCACTGCTGTCTAATGGGTTGACTGTCTCACTGCTGTCTAATGAGTTGACTGTCTCACTGCTGTCTAATGGGTTGATTGTCTCACTGCTGTCTAATGAGTTGACTGTCTCACTGCTGTCTAATGAGTTGACTGTCTCACTGCTGTCTAATGGGTTGACTGTCTGGGTGACTGTCTCACTGCTGTCTAATGGGTTGACTGTCACTGCTGTCTAATGGGTTGACTGTCTCACTGCTGTCCAATGGGTTGACTGTCTCACTGCTGTCTAATGGGCTGACTGTCTCACTGCTGTCTAATGGGTTGACTGTCTCACTGCTGTCTAATGGGTTGACTGTCTCAATGCTGTCTAATGGGTTGACTGTCTCATTGCTGTCTAATGGGATGACTGTCTCACTGCTGTCTAATGGGTTGACTGTCTACTGGGGTTGACTGTCTCACTGCTGTCTAATGAGTTGACTGTCTCACTGCTGTCTAATGAGTTGACTGTCTAATGAGTTGACTGTCTCACTGCTGTCTAATGGGTTGACTGTCTCACTACTGTCTAATGAGTTGACTGTCTCACTGCTGTCTAATGGGTTGATTGTCTTACTGCTGTCTAATGGGTTGACTGTCTCACTGCTGTCTCAATGGGTTGACTGTCTAATGAGTTGACTGTCTCACTGCTGTCTAATGAGTTGACTGTCTCACTGCTGTCTAATGAGTTGACTGTCTCACTGCTGTCTAATGGGTTGACTGTCTAATGAGTTGACTGTCTCACTGCTGTCTAATGAGTTGACTGTCTCATTGCTGTCTAATGGGATGACTGTCTAATGAGTTGACTGTCTCACTGCTGTCTAATGGGTTGACTGTCTAATGGGTTGACTGTCTCACTGCTGTCTAATGAGTTGACTGTCTCACTGCTGTCTAATGGGATGACTGTCTCACTGCTGTCTAATGAGTTGACTGTCTCACTTACTGTCTAATGAGTTGACTGTCTCACTACTGTCTAATGAGTTGACTGTCTCACTGCTGTCTAATGGGTTGATTGTCTCACTGCTGTCTAATGGGTTGACTGTTTTACTGCTGCTCTATTGAGTTGACTGTCTCACTGCTGTCTACTGAGTTGACTGTCTAATGAGTTGACTGTCTCACTGCTGTCTAATGAGTTGACTGTCTCACTGCTGTCTAATGGGTTGACTGTCTCACTGCAGTCTAATGGGTTGACTGGGTTCAATGAGTTGACTGCCTCACTGCTGTCTAATAAGTTGACTGTCTCACTGCTGTCTAATGGATTGACTGTCTAATGAGTTGACTGTCTCACTGCTGTCTAATGGGTTGACTGTCTAATGAGTTGACTGTCTCACTGCTGTCTAATGGGTTGACTGTCTCACTGCTGTCTAATGGGTTGACTGTCTCACTGCTGTCTAATGGGTTGACTGTCTCATTGCTGTCTAATGGGATGACTGTCTAATGGGTTGACTGTCTCACTGCTGTCTAATGGGTTGACTGTCTAATGGGTTGACTGTCTCACTGCTGTCTAATGGGTTGACTGTCTCACTGCTGTCTAATGAGTTGACTGTCTCACTGCTGCTCAATGAGTTGACTGTCACTGCTGTCTAATGGGTTGACTGTCTAATGGGTTGGCTGTCTCACTGCTGTCTAATGGGTTGACTGTCCCATTGCTGTCTAATGGGATGACTGTCTCACTGCTGTCTAATGGGCTGACTGTCTAATGGGTTGACTGTCTCACTGCTGTCTAATGGGTTGACTGTCTCACTGCTGTCTAATGGGTTGACTGTCTAATGAGTTGACTGTCTCACTGCTGTCTAATGGTTGACTGTCCAATGGGTTGACTGTCCATCACGTTCAATGCGGTTGACTGTCTCACTGCTGTCTAATGAGTTGACTGTCTAATGGGTTGACTGTCTCACTGCTGTCTAATGGGTTGACTGTCTCACTGCTGTCTACTGAGTTGACTGTCTCACTGTTGTCTAATGAGTTGACTGTCTCACTGCTGGGTCTAATGAGTTGACTGTCTAATGAGTTGACTGTCTCACTGCTGTCTAATGAGTTGACTGTCTCACTGCTGTCTAATGGGTTGATTGTCCTCACTGCTGTCTAATGGGTTGACTGTTTTACTGCTGTCTATTGAGTTGACTGTCTCACTGCTGTCTACTGAGTTGACCGTCTAATGAGCGACTGTCTCACTGCTGTCTAATGGGTTGATTGTCTCACTGCTGTCCAATGAGTTGACTGTCTTCACTGCTGTTCAATGGGTTGACTGTCTCACTGCTGTCTACTGGAGTTGACTGTCTAATGAGTTGACTGTCTCACTGCTGTCTAATGGGTTGATTGTCTCACTGCTGTCTAATGAGTTGACTGTCTCACTGCTGTCTAATGGGTTGACTGTCTCACTGCTGTTAATGAGAGTTGGACTGTCTCACTGCTGTCTAATGGGTTGATTGTCTCACTGCTGTCTAATGAGTTGACTGTCTCACTGCTGTCTAATGAGTTGACCGTCTCACTGCTGTCTAATGGGTTGACTGTCTAATGGGGTTGACTGTCTCACCGCTGTCTAATGGGTTGACTGTCTCACTGCTGTCTAATGGGTTGACTGTCTCACTGCTGTCTAATGGGTTGACTGTCTCACTGCTGTCTAATGGGTTGACTGTCTCACTGCTGTCTAATGGGTTGACTGTCTCACTGCTGTCTAATGGGTTGACTGTCTAATGGGTTGACTGTCTCACTGCTGTCTCCACGGGTGACTGTCTCATTGCTGTCTAATGGGATGACTGTCTCACTGCTGTCTAATGGGTTGACTGTCTAATGGGTTGACTGTCTCACTGCTGTCTAATGAGTTGACTGTCTCACTGCTGTCTAATGAGTTGACTGTTCAATGAGTTGACTGTCTCACTACCGTCTAATGAGTTGACTGTCTCACTACTGTCTAATGAGTTGACTGTCTCACTGCTGTCTAATGGGTTGATTGTCTTACTGCTGTCTAATGGGTTGACTGTTTTATTGCTGTCTATTGAGTTGACTGTCTCATTGCTGTCTACTGAGTTGACTGTCTAATGAGTTGACTGTCTCACTGCTGTCTAATGGGTTGACTGTCTCACTGCTGTTCAATGAGTTGACTGTCTCACTGCTGTCTACTGGGTTGACTGTCTAATGGTTGACTGTCTCACTGCTGTCTAATGGGTTGACTGTCTCATTGCTGTCTAATGGGATGACATGTCTAATGGGTTGACTGTCTCACTGCTGTCTAATGGGTTGACTGTAATGGGTTACTGTCTCACTGCTGTCTAATGGGTTGACTGTAATATCATTGCTGTTTTAATGGGATGACTGTCTCACTGCTCTCTTATGAGTAACCTGACTGTCTCACTATTACTGTCTAATGAGTTGACTGTCTCATACTGTTCAATGAGTTGACTGTCTCACTGCTGTCTAATGGGTTGATTGTCTCACTGCTGTCTAATGGGTTGACTGTTTTACTGCTGTCTATTGAGTTGACTGTCTCACTGCTGTCTACTGAGTTGACTGTCTAATGAGTTGACTGTCTCACTGCTGTCTAATGAGTTGACTGTCTCACTGCTGTCTAATGGGTTGACTGTCTCACCTGCAGTCTAATGGGTTGACTGTCTAATGAGTTGACTGCCTCACTGCTGTCTAATAAGTTGACTGTCTCACTGCTGTCTAATGATTGACTGTCTAATGAGTTGACTGTCTCACTGCTGTCTAATGGGTTGACTGTCTAATGAGTTGACTGTCTCACTGCTCTACATATTATGGGTTGACTGTCTCACTGCTGTCTAATGGGTTGACTGTCTCACTGCTGTCTAATGGGTTGACTGTCTCATTGCTGTCTAATGGGATGACTGTCTAATGGGTTGACTGTCTCACTGCTGTCTAATGGGTTGACTGTCTAATGGGTTGACTGTCTCACTGCTGTCTAATGGGTTGACTGTCTCACTGTACTGTCTAAGGAACCTGAGTTGACTACTCTCACTGCTGTCTAATGAGTTGACTGTCACTGCTGTCAATGGGTTGACTGTCTAATGGGTTGGCTGTCTCACTGCTGTCTAATGGGTTGACTGTCTCATTGTCTGTCTAATGGGATGACTGTCTCACTGCTGTCTAATGGGTTGACTGTCTAATGGGTTGACTGTCTCACTGCTGTCTAATGGGTTGACTGTCTCACTGCTGTCTAATGGGTTGACTGTCTAATGAGTTGACTGTCTCACTGCTGTCTAATGGGTTGACTGTCTAATGGTTGACTGTCTCACTGCTGTCTAATGGGTTGACTGTCTCACTGCTGTCTAATGAGTTGACTGTCTAATGGGTTGACTGTCTCACTGCTGTCTAGGAACCTGGGACTGTCTCACTGCTGTCTACTGAGTTGACTGTCTCACTGCTGTCTAATGAGTTGACTGTCTCACTGCTGTCTCAATGAGTTGACTGTCTAATGAGTTGACTGTCTCACTACTGTCTAATGAGTTGACTGTCTCACTTTGTCTAATGGGTTGACTGTCTCACTGCTGTCCTGGGTTGACTGTCTCACTGGCTGTCTAATGAGTTGACTGTCCTAATGGGTTGACTGTAAAATATGTCTGTCTAATGGGATGACTGTCTCACTGCTGTCTAATGAGTTGACTGTCTCACTGTACTGTCTAATGGGATGACTGTCTCACTGCTGTCTAATGGGATGACTGTCTCACTGCTGTCTAATGGGATGACTGTCTCACTGCTGTCTAATGAGTTGACTGTCTCACTGCTGTCTAATGAGTTGACCGGGCTACTGCATATGGACTGTCACAAGTCATTGTTATTTACAAACCTGCTTTTCAATATGTAACA
The DNA here is from genome assembly GCF_036934945.1 of Oncorhynchus masou masou. Taxonomy (NCBI): domain Eukaryota; kingdom Metazoa; phylum Chordata; class Actinopteri; order Salmoniformes; family Salmonidae; genus Oncorhynchus; species Oncorhynchus masou. Next base: position 19,029 of record NW_027009788.1, read on the forward strand.
TGCTCCTGTTATTGCTGTCTGTCAGTGTCATGACATTTATTGTAATATGTTACCTGTTACTGCAGGAAACTGCCCCAGCCATCTACATATTACTGTAATATATTATTACAGTACTATATTACTGTAATATAATGTACTGTTTACAGGAACCTGGTATATTACTGTAAAATATGTCTCTTATCTCAGGAACCTGCCCCAAGCCATCTACATATTACTGTAATATAATGTACTGTTTTACAGGAACCTGGTATATTACTGTAAAATATGTCTCTTATCTCAGGAACCTGCCCCCGGCTATCTTACATATTACTGTAATATAATGTACTGTTTTACAGGAACCTGGTATATTACTGTAAAATACGTCTCTTATCTCAGGAACCTGCCCCCAGCCATCTACATATTACTGTAATATAATGTACTGTTTTACAGGAACCTGGTATATTACTGTAAAATATGTCTCTTATCTCAGGAACCTGCCCGGCTATCTACATATTACTGTAATATAATGTACTGTTTTACAGGAACCTGGTATATTACTGTAAAATATGTCTCTTATCCCAGGAACCTGCCCTATTGGCTATCTACATATCCATTCCCCTGGTGACGTTAGTCTACACTCTGACCAACATTGCATACTTCTCCTCCATGACCCCGAAGAGCTGTTGATCCAACGCTAGTGGCCGTGGTGAGAATTAATGAATTAATTCATCTATAAATAAAATAATAGAAATGTTATAACACTTTAATAATGAAGCCATAATAAATACACAATGAGTAACAATAATAAGCCTATATACAGGAAGTACCGGTAATAACATGGTTATATACAGGAAGTACCAGGTAATAACATGGCTATATACAGGAAGCACCAGGTAATAACATGGCTATATACAGGAAGTACCAGGTAATAACATGGCTATATACAGGAAGTACCAGGTAGCAACATGGCTATATACAGGAAGTACCGGTAATAACATGGCTATATACAGGAAGTACCAGGTAATAACATGGCTATATACAGGAAGTACCAGGTAATAACATGGCTATATGCAGGAGTACCCGGTAAAACATGGTTATATTAAGGAAGTACCAGGTAATAACATGTCTATATACAGGAAGTACCAGGTAATAACATGGCTATATACAGGAGTACCAGGTAATAACATGGCTTTATACAGTAAGTACCAGGTAATAACATGGCTATATACAGAAAGTACCAGGTAATAACATGATTATATACAGGAAGTACCAGGTAACAACATGGCTATATACAGAAGTACCAGGTAACAACATGGTTATATACAGGAAGTACCAGGTAAATAACATGGCTATATACAGGAGGTACAGGGTAATAACATGGCTATATACAGGAACACAGGTAATAACATGGTTATATACAGGGAGTACCAGGTAATGATAATAGACAGTAACAGCAGTATACTGTAGGGTAGGGGTAAAGGATAGATAATAGACAGTAACAGCAGTATACAGGTGTAAAGGGATATATAATAGACAGTAAATAAGGTATACTGTAGGTAGAGGTAGCAACATGGATATATACAGGAAGTACCAGGTAACAGGTGGCTATATACTGTAGGTAGGGGTAAAGGATAGATAATAGAAGGTACCAGGTAAATATGGCCATATACAGTAGGTAGGGTAAATGGTTATATAATAGACAGTAACAGCAGTATACAGTAAGTACCAGGTAATAACATAGATAGACAGGAACAGCAGTATACTGTAGGTAGGGATAAAGGATAGATAATGACAGTAACAGCAGCATACTGTAGGTAGGGGTAAAGGATAGATAATAGACAGTAACAGCACTATACTGTAGGTAGGGGTAAAGGATAGATAATAGACAGTAACAGCAGTATACTGTAGGTAGGGGTAAAGGATAGATAATAGACAGTAACAGCAGTATACTGTAGGTAGGGGTAAGGATAGATAATAGACAGTAACAGCAGTATACTGTAGGTAGGGGTAAAGGATAGATAATAGACAGTAACAGCAGTATACTGTAGGTAGGGGTAAAGGATAGATAATAGACAGTAACAGCAGTATACTGTAGGTAGGGGTAAAGGATAGATAATAGACAGTAACAGCAGTATACTGTAGGTAGGGGTAAAGGATAGATAATAGACAGTAACAGCAATATACTGTAGGTAGGGGTATAGATAATAGACAGTAACAGCAGTATACTGTAGGTAGGGTAGGTAAAGGATAGATAATAGACAGTAACAGCAGTATACTCTAGGTAGGGGTAAAGGATAGATAATAGACAGTAACAGCAGTATACTGTAGGTAGTAAAGGATAGATAATAGACAGTAACAGCAGTATACTGTAGGTAGGGGTAAAAAGGGATAATAGACAGTAACAGCAGTATACTGTAGGTAGTAAAGGATAGATAATAGACAGTAACAGCAGTATACTGTAGGTAGGGGTAAAGGATAGATAATAGACAGTAACAGCAGTATACTGTAGGTAGGGGTAAGGATAGATAATAGACAGTAACAGCAGTAGACTGTAGGTAGGGTAAAGGATAGATAATAGACAGTAACAGCAGTATACTGTAGGTAGGTAAAGTAGACAACAGGATAGATAATAGACAGTAACAGCAGTATACTGTAGGTAGGGCAAAGGATAGATAATAGACAGTAACAGCAGTATACTGTAGGTAGGGGTAAAGGATAGATAATAGACAGTAACAGCAGTAGACTGTAGGTTGGGGTAAAGGATAGATAATAGACAGTAACAGCAGTATACTGTAGGGGTAAAGGATAGATAATAGACAGTAACAGCAGTATACTGTAGGTAGGGGTAAGGATAGATAATAGACAGTAACAGCAGTATACTGTAGGTAGGGGTAAAGGATAGATAATAGACAGTAACAGCAGTATACTGTAGGTTGGGGTAAAGGATAGATAATAGACAGTAACAGCAGTATACTGTAGGGGTAAAGGATAGATAATAGACAGTAACAGCAGTAGACTGTAGGGGTAAAGGATAGATAATAGACAGTAACAGCAGTATACTGTAGGTAGGGGAGTAAAGGATAGATAATAGAGAGTAACAGCAGTATACTGTAGGTAGGGGTAAGGATAGATAATAGACAGTAACAGCAGTATACTGTAGGTAGGGCTAAAGGATAGATAATAGACAGTAACAGCAGTATACTGTAGGTAGAATAAAGGATAGATAATAGACAGTAACAGCAGTAGACTGTAGGTAGGGATAAGGATAGATAATAGACAGTAACAGCAGTATACTGTAGGTAGGGGTGAAGGATAGATAATAGACAGTAACAGCAGTATACTGTAGGTAGGGGTAAATAGATAATAGACAGTAACAACAGTATACTGTAGGTAGGGGTAATGGATAGATAATAGACAGTAACAGATGCATAGTGTAGGTAGGGGTAAAGGATAGATAATAGACAGTAACAGATGCATAGTGTAGGTAGGGGTAAAGGATAGATAATAGACAGTAACAGCAGTATACTGTAGGTAGGGGTCAAGGATAGATAATAGACAGTAACAGCTGTATACTGTAGGTAGGGGTAAAGGATAGATAATAGACAGTAACAGCAGTATACTGTAGGTAGGGGTGAAGGATAGATAATAGACAGTAACAGCAGTACTGTAGGTAGGGGTAAAGGATAGATAATAGACAGTAACAGCATGCATACTGTAGGTAGGGGTGAAGGATAGATAATAGACAGTAACAGAGTATACTGTAGGTAGGGGGTAAAGGATAGATAATAGACAGTAACAGCAGTATACTGTAGGTAGGGGTAAAGGATAGATAATAGACAGTAACAGCAGTATACTGTAGGTAGGGGTAAAGGATAGATAATAGACAGTAACAGCAGTATAGTGTAGGTAGGGGTAAAGGATAGATAATAGACAGTAACAGCAGTATACTGTAGGTAGGGGTAAGGATAGATAATAGACAGTAACAGCAGTATACTGTAGGTAGGGGTAATGGATAGATAATAGAAAAGCATCAATGCAGATAGTCTGGGTAACTATTGGTTAACTATCTAACTAACTATTGATCAGTCTGATGGCTTGGAGGAGAAGCTGTTCAGGGTCCTGTTGGCTCCAGACTTGGCGCTCCGGTACCGCTTGCCATGCTGTAGCAGAGAAAACAGTCTATGACTATAGGGTGGCTGGAGTCTTTGGAAATTTTTAGGGCCTTCCTCTGACACCGCCTGATATAGAGGTCCTGGATGGCAGGAAGCATGGCCCCAGTGATGTACTGGGCCATACGCACTACACTCTGTAGTGCCTTGCGGTCGGAGGCCGAGCAGTTGCCATACCAGGCAGTGATGCAACCAGTCAGGATGCTCTCGATGGTGCAGCTGCAGAACCTTTTGGGGATCTCAGGACCTATGCCAAGTCTTTTTAGTCTCCTGAGGGGGAATAGGTTTTGTCGTGCCCTCTTCATGACTGTCTTGGTGTGTTTGGACCATGATAGTTTGTTGGTGATGTGGACACCAAGGAACTTGAAGCTCTCAACCTGTTCTACTACAGCCCGGTTGATGAGATTGGGCGTGTGCTCGGTCCTCCTTTTCCTTTAGTCCACGATCATCTCCTTTGGCTTGATCACGTTGAGGGAGAGGTTGTTGTCCTGGCACCACACTGCTAGGTCTCTGACCTCCTCCCTATAGGCTCTTTCATCGTTGAGGGAGAGGTTGTTGTCCTGGCACCACACTGCTAGGTCTCTGACCTCCTCCCTATAGGCTGTTTCATCGTTGAGGGAGAGGTTGTTGTCCTGGCACCCCACTGCCAGGTCTCTGACCTCCTCCCTATAGGCTGTTTCATCGTTGAGGGAGAGGTTGTTGTCCTGGTATCACCAGGTCTCTGACCTCCTCCCTATAGGCTGTCTCATCGTTGAGGGAGGGTTGTTGTCCTGGCACCACCAGGTCTCTGACCTCCTCCCTATAGGCTGTCTCATCGTTGAGGGAGAGCTTGTCCTGGCACCACGCTGCCAGTTCTCTGACCTCCTCCTGTAGGCCATCGCATCGTTGTCGGTGATTGGGCCCTACCACCCTTGTGTCATCGGCAAACTTAATGATGGTGTTGGAGTCGTGCTTGACCACTCAATCATGGGTAAACAGGGAGTACGGGAGGGGAATAAGCATGCACCCCTGAGGGGCCCTATGTTGAGGATCAGCGTGGCAGATGTGTTGTTGCCTACCCTGACCACCCGGAGGGCAGCACGTCAGGAAGTCCAGGATCCAGTTGCAGAGGGGGTGTTTAATCCCAGGGTCTTTATCTTAGTGATGAGCTTTGTGGGCACTATGGTGTTGAACGCTGAGCTGTTGTCAGTGAACAGCATTCTCACGTAGGTGTTCCTTTTGTCCAGGTGGAAAAGGGTAGTGTTTTATTACATGGAACTAATGGGGATCCATAATAAACCCCAGGAAGAGTAGCTGCTGCCTTGGCAACAGGAACTAATGGGGATCCATAATAAACCCCAGGAAGAGTAGCTGCTGCCTTGACAGGAACCAATGGGGATCCATAATTAACCCCAGGAAGAGTAGCTGCTGCCTTGGCAGGAACTAATGGGGATCCATAATAAACCCCAGGAAGAGGAGCTGCTGCCTGGCACAGGAACTAATGGGGATCCATAATAAACCCCAGGAAGAGAAGCTGCTGCCTTGGCAACAGGAACTAATGGGGATCCATAATAAACCCCAGGAAGAGTAGCTGCTGCCTTGACGGAACTAATGGGGATCCATAACAAACCCCAGGAAGAGTAGCTGCTGCCTTGACAGGAACTAATGGGGATCCATAATTAACCCCAGGAAGAGTAGCTGCTGCTTGGCAGGAACTAACGGGGATCCATAATAAACCCCAGGTAGAGTAGCTGCTGCCTTGGCAGGAACTGGGGATCCATAATAAACCCCAGGAAGAGTAGCTGCTGCCTTGGCAGTAATGGGGATCCATAATTAACCCCAGGAAGAGTAGCTGCTGCTTGGCAGGAACTAATGGGGATCCATAATAAACCCCAGGAAGAGTAGCTGCTGCCTTGGCAGGAACTAATGGGGATCCATAACAAACCCCAGGAAGAGTAGCTGCTGACTTGGTAGGAACTAATGGGGATCCATAATAAACCCCCGGAAGAGTAGCTGCTGCCTTGACAGGAACTAATGGGGATCCATAATAAACCCCAGGTAGAATAGCTGCTGCCTTGACAGGAACTAATGGGGATCCATAATAAACCCCAGGTAGAGTAGCTGCTGCCTTGGCAGGAACTAATGGGGATCCATAATAAACCCCCGGAAGAGTAGCTGCTGCCTTGACAGGAACTAATGGGGATCCATAATAAACCCCAGGTAGAATAGCTGCTGCCTTGACAGGAACTAATGGGATCCATAATAAACCCCAGGTAGAGTAGCTGCTGCCTTGGCAGGAACTAATGGGGATCCATAATAAAACCCAGGAAGAGTAGCTGTGTCTTGACAGGAACTAATGGGGATCCATACAAACCCCAGGTAGAATAGCTGCTGCCTTGACAGGAACTAATGGGGATCCATAATAAACCCCAGGTAGAGTAGCTGCAGCCTTGGCAGGAACTAATGGGGATCCATAATAAACCCCAGGAAGAGTAGCTGCTGCCTTGGCAGGAACTAATGGGGATCCATAATAAACCCCCAGAAGAGTAGCTGCTGCCTTGACAGGAACTAATGGGGATCCATAATAAACCCCAGGTAGAGTAGCTGCTGCCTTGGCAGGAACTAATGGGGATCCATAATAAACCCCAGGAAGAGTAGCTGCTGCTTCTGTAAAAGCTCATGAGGATCCATAATAAACAAATAAATATGGTTATTTAACAGTTAACTATCTGTGGTTGCTGTTGTTGTTGTTGTTTTTGTTTTTTAAAGGTTGTTTAATGATTGTTGAATTGTTTTCTACAGACATTTGGTGAGAAGTTGCTGGGCGTATTCTCCTGGGTGATGCCCATCTCTGTAGCTCTGTCTACATTCGGAGGAATCAACGGCTATCTCTTCACTTCATCCAGGTACTAATAGTCTCACAATATAGTCAGCGGTTCTCAACCTCTCCTCAGGGGACCACCCCAATATAGTCAGCGGTCCTCAACCTCTCCTCAGGGGACCACCCCAATATAGTCAGCGGTTCTCAACCTCTCCTCAAGGGACCACCCCAATATAGTCAGAGGTTCTCAACCTCCAATATAGTCCAGCGGTCCTCAACCTCCCTCACCCCAACATAGTCAGCGGTCCTCAACCTCTCCTCAAGGGACCACCCCAATATAGTCAGGTTCTCAACCTCTCCCTTGGGGGACCACCGCAATCCAGCGGTTCAACCTCTCCTCAGGGGACCACCCCAATATAGTCAGCGGTCCTCAACCTCTCCTCACCCCAATATAGTCAGCGGTCCTCAACCTCTCCTCACCCCAATATAGTCAGCGGACCCTCTCCTCACCCCAATATAGTCAGCGGTCCTCAACCTCCTCACCCCAATATAGTCAGCGGTCCTCAACCTCTCACCCCAATATAGTCAGCGGTCCTCAACCTCTCCTCACCCCAATATAGTCAGCGGTTCTCAACCTCTCCTCAGGGGACCACCCCAATATAGTCAGCGGTTCTCAACCTCCCTGGGGGACCACCGCAATATAGTCAGCGGTTCTCAACCTTCTCACCCCAATATAGTCAGCGGTCCTCAACCTCTCCTCACTCCAGTATAGTCAGCGGTCCTCAACCTCTCCACCCCAATATAGTCAGCGGTCCTCAACCCCTCTCCTCACCCCAATATAGTCATGGTCCTCAACCTCTCACCCCAATATAGTCAGCGGTCCTCAACCTCTCCTCACCCCAATATAGTCAGCAGTCCTCAACCTCCCTCACTCCAGTATAGTCAGCGGTCCTCAACCTCTCCTCACCCCAATATAGTCAGCGGTCCTCAACCTCTCCTCACCCCAATATAGTCAGCGGTCCTCAACCTCTCCTCACCCCAATATAGTCAGCGGTCCTCAACCTCTCCTCACCCCAATATAGTCAGCGGTCCTCAACCTCTCCTCACCCCAATATAGTCAGCGGTCCCTCAACCTCTCCTCACCCCAATATAGTCAGCGGTCCTCAACCTCTCCTCACCCCAATATAGTCAGCGGTCCTCAACCTCCCTCACTCCAGTATAGTCAGCGGTCCTCAACCACCCCAATATAGTCAGCGGTCCTCAACCTCTCCTCACCCCAATATAGTCAGCGGTCCTCAACCTCTCCCTCACTCCAGCATAGTCAGCGGTCCTCAACCTCCTCTCACCCCAATATAGTCAGCGGTCCTCAACCTCTCCTCACCCCAATATAGTCAGCGGTCCTCAACCTCCCTCACCCTAATATAGTCAGCGCCTCAACCTCTCTCACCCCAATATAGTCAGCGGTCCTCAACCTCTCCTCGGGGATTCATAGAGTATCTGTGGTGCAGCTCTGCAGGAATCTAACCCACAACCCTGGTATTGCTGGCATCACTCTCCAACCCACAACCCTGGTGTTGTTGGCATCACTCTCCAACCCACAACCCTGGTGTTGCTGGCATCACTCTCCAACCCACAACCCTGGGTGTTGCTGGTATCACTCTCCAACCCACAACCCTGGTGTTGCTGGCATCACTCTCCAACCCACAACCCTGGTGTTGCTGGCATCACTCTCAACCCACAACCCTGGTGTTGCTGGCATCACTCTCCAACCCACAACCTGGTGTTCCTGGCATCACTCTCCAACCCACAACCCTGGTATTGCTGGCATCACTCTCCAACCCACAACCCTGGTGTTGCTGGCATCACTCTCCAACCCACAACCCTGGTGTTGCTGGCATCACTCTCCAACCCACAACCCTGGTGTTGTTGGCATCACTCTCCAACCCACAACCCTGGTGTTGCTGGCATCACTCCAACCCACAACACTGGTGTTGCTGGCATCACTCTCCAACCCACAACCCTGGTGTTGGTCACTGGTGCTGCTGGCATCACTCTCCAACCCACAACCCTGGTGTTGCTGGCATCACTCTCCAACCCACAACCCTGGTGTTGTTGGCATCACTCTCCAACCCACAACCCTGGTGTTGCTGGCATCACTCTCCAACCCACAACCCTGGTGTTGCTGGCATCACTCTCCAACCCACAACCCTGGTGTTGCTGGCATCACTCTCCAACCCACAACCCTGGTGTTGCTGGCATCACTTCCTCCAACCCACAACCCTGGTGTTGCTGGCATCACTCTCCAACCCACAACCCTGGTGTTGCTGGCATCACTCTCCAACCCACAACCCTGGTGTTGCTGACATCACTCTCCAACCCACAACCCTGGTGTTGCTGGCATCACTCTCCAACCCACAACCCTGGTGTTGCTGGCATCACTCTCCAACCCACAACCATGGTGTTGCTGGCATCACTCTCCAACCCACAACCCATCACTCACAACCCTGTGTTGTCACTCTCCAACCTACAACCATGATGTTGCTGGCATCACTCTCCAACCCACAACCCTGGTGTTGCTGGCATCACTCTCCAACCCACAACCCCGGTGTTTGCTGGCATCACTCTCCAACCCACAACCCTGGTGTTGTCTGGCATCACTCCAACCCAGCAACCCTGGTGTTGCTGGCATCACTTTCCAACCACAACCTGGTGTTGTTGCTGGCATCACTCAACCCACAACCCTGATTGTTGGTATCACTCTCCAACCCACAACCCTGGTGTTGTTGGCATCACTCTCCAACCCTCCCCAGTGTTGTTGCTGGCATCACTCTCCAACCCACAACCCTGGTATTGTTGCTGGCATCATTCCCCAACCCACAACCCTGTTGTCGCTAGCATCACTCTCCAACCCACAACCCTGGTATTGCTGGCATCACTCTGCAACCCACAACCCTGGTTTTGCTGGCATCACTCTCCAACCAACTGCATACACACCTATAACACTGTGGTCCTTTTTCTCCCCAGGTTGTGTTTCTCTGGAGCCAGAGAGGGTCACCTACCTTACCTGTTGGCCATGATCCACCTGAAAAACTGCACCCCTATTCCCGCTCTGCTAGTCTGTGTAAGTTACTGCACCCCTATTCCCGCTCTGCTAGTCTGTGTAAGTTACTGCATCCCTATTCCCGCTCTGCTAGTCTGTGTAAATTACTGCACCCCTATTCCCACCCCTATTCCTATAGCCCCAAACCCCGGGGCTGTGCTAGTTCCTATAGCCCCAAACCCCAGGGCTGTGTTAGTTCCTTTAGCCCCAAACCCCAGGGCTGTGCTAGTTCCTATAGCCCCAAACCCCAGGGCTGTACTAGTTCCTATAGCCCCAAACCCCAGGACTGTACTAGTTCCTATAGCCCCAAACCCCCAGGGCTGTGTTAGTTCCTATAGCCCCAAACCCCAGGCTGTGCTAGCCCCAAACCCCAGGCTGTGTTAGTTCCTATAGCCCCAAAACCCCAGGGCTGTGCTAGTTCCTGTAGCCCCAAACCCCAGGGCTGCACTAGTTCCTATTCCCCAAAACCCCAGGACTAGTCTGTTCCTATAGCCCCAAACCCCCAGGGCTTACTAGTTCCTATAGCCCCAAACCCCAGGGCTGTACTAGTTCCCTATAGCCTCAAACCCCAGACTGTTCCTATAACCCCAAACCCCCAGGGCTGTGTTAGTTTCTATAGCCCCAAACCCCAGGGCTGTGTTAGTTCCTATAGCCCCAAACCCCAGGGCTGTGTTAATTCCTATAGCCCCAAACTCCAGGGCTGTGTTAGTTCCTATAGCCCCAAACCCCAGGACTGTACTAGTTCCTATAGCCCCAAACCCCCAGGGCTCTGCTAGTTCCTATAGCCCCAAACCCCAGGGCTGTACTAGTTCCTATAGCCCCAAACCCCAGGACTGTACTAGTTCCTATAGCCCCAAACCCCCAGGGCTGTGTTAGTTCCTATAGCCCCAAACCCCAGGGCTGTGTTAGTTCCTATAGCCCCAAACCCCAGGGCTGTGTTAGTTCCTATAGCCCCAAACCCCAGGGCTGTGCTAGTTCCTATAGCCCCAAACCCCAGGGCTGCACTAGTTCCCTATAGCCCCAAACCCCAGGACTTCGTTCCTATAGCCCCAAACCCCAGGGGCTGTGTTATTTATAGCCCCAAACCCCAGGGCTGTACTAGTTCTATAGCCCCAAACCCCAGGACTGTACTAGTTCCTATAGCCCCAAACCCCCAGGGCTGTGTTAGTTCCTATAGCCCCAAACCCCAGGGCTGTGTTAGTTCCTATAGCCCCAAACCCCCAGGGCTGTGTAGTTCCTATAGCCCCAACCCAGGGCTGTGCTCGTTCCTATAGCCCCAAACCCCAGGGCTGTACTAGATCCTATAGCCCCAAACCCCAGGGCTCTACTAGTTCCTATAGCCCCAAATCCCAGGGCTGTACTAGTTCCTATAGCCCCAAACCCGAGGACTGTGTTAGTTCCTATAGCCCCAAACCCCAGGGCTGTGTTAGTTCCTATAGCCCCAAACCCCAGGGCTGTGTTATATAGCTTTGTGTATAATGTCTATGTTCATTGACCTCTGCTTCCCTCCTCCTCCTCCACAGTGCGGAGCCACCATTGTGATCCTGTGTATCGGAGAGACTCACAACCTGATCAACTATGTGTCGTTTATTAACTTCCTGTCCTATGGAGTGACCATCGCTGGCCTGCTGTACTATCGCTGGAAGAGACCCAACCTGCTACGACCCATCAAGGTACAGCAGGCCTATTTCTGCTGCTACTATATCTGCTACTATATCTGCTGCTATATCTACTGCTACTATATCTACTGCTACTATATCTGCTGCTATATCTGCTGCTTTTATATCTGCTTTTATATCTGTTGCTACTATATCGGCTGCTATATCTACTGCTACTATACCTGCTGCTACAGTGCCTTGTGAAAGTATTCGGCCCCCTTGAACTTTGCGACCTTTAGCCACATTTCAGGCTTCAAACATAAAGATATAAAACTGTATTTTTTGTGAAGAATCAACAACAAGTGGGACGCAATCATGAAGTGGAACGACATTTATTGGATTTTTCAAACTTTTTTAACAAATCAAAAACTGAAAAATTGGGCGTGCAAAATTATTCATCCCCTTTACTTTCAGTGCAGCAAACTCTCTCCAGAAGTTCAGTGAGGATCTCTGAATGATCCAATGTTGACCTAAATGACTAATGATGATAAATACAATCCACCTGTGTGTAATCAAATCTCCGTATAAATGCACCTGCACTGTGATAGTCTCAGAGGTCCGTTAAAAGCGCAGAGAGCATCATGAAGAACAAGGAACACACCAGGCAGGTCCGAGATACTGTTGTGAAGAAGTTTAAAGCCGGATTTGGATACAAAAAGATTTCCCAAGCTTTAAACATCCCAAGGAGCACTGTGCAAGCGATAATATTGAAATGGAAGGAGTATCAGACCACTGCAAATCTACCAAGACCTGGCCGTCCCTCTAAACTTTCAGCTCATACAAGGAGAAGACTGATCAGAGATGCAGCCAAGAGGCCCATGATCACTCTGGATGAACTGCAGAGATCTACAGCTGAGGTGGGAGACTCTGTCCATAGGACAACAATCAGTCGTATATTGCACAAATCTGGCCTTTATGGAAGAGTGGCAAGAAGAAAGCCATTTCTTAAAGATATCCATAAAAGTGTCGTTTAAAGTTTGCCACAAGCCACCTGGGAGACACACCAAACATGTGGAAGAAGGTGCTCTGGTCAGATGAAACCAAAATTGAACTTTTGGCAACAATGCAAAATGTTATGTTTGGCGTAAAAGCAACACAGCTCATCACCCTGAACACACCATCTTCACTATCAAACATGGTGGTGGCAGCATCATGGTTTGGGCCTGCTTTTCTTCAGCAGGGACAGGGAAGATGGTTAAAATTGATGGGAAGATGGGTGGAGCCAAATACAGGACCATTCTGGAAGAAAACCTGATGGAGTCTGCAAAAGACCTGAGACTGGGGACGGAGATTTGTCTTCCAACAAGACAAATATCCAAAACATAAAGCAAAATCTACAATGGAATGGTTCAAAAATAAACATATCCAGGTGTTAGAATGGCCAAGTCAAAGTCCAGACCTGAATCCAATCGAGAATCTGTGGAATGAACTGAAAACTGCTGTTCACAAATGCTCTCCATCCAACCTCACTGAGCTCGAGCTATTTTGCAAAGAGGAATGGGAAAAATTTCAGTCTCTCGATGTGCAAAACTGATAGAAACATACCCCAAGTGACTACAGATTACAGCTGTAATCGCAGCAAAAGGTGGCGCTACAAAGTATTAACTTAAGGGGGCTGAATAATTTTGCACGCCCAATTTTTCAGTTTTTGATTTGTTAAAAAGTTTGAAATATCCAATAAATGTCGTTCCACTTCATGATTGTGTCCCACTTGTTGTTGATTCTTCACAAAAAATATAGTTTTATATCTTTATGTTTGAAGCCTGAAATGTGGCAAAAGGTCGCAAAGTTCAAGGGGGCCGAATACTTTCGCAAGGCACTGTATATCTGCTGCTTTTATATCTGCTGCTACTATATGTACTGCTACTATATCTGCTGCTATATCTATTGCTACTATATGTACTGCTACTATATCTGGTGCTATATCTACTGCTACTATATCTACTGCTACTATATGTACTGCTACTATATCTGCTGCTATATCTACTGCTACTATATCTGCTACTATATCTGCTACTATATCTACTGCTACTATATCTGCTGCTATATCTACTGCTACTATATCTACTGCTACTATATCTGCTGCTATATCTACTGCTACTATATCTGCTGCTATATCTACTGCTACTATATCTGCTGCTATATCTACTGCTACTATATCTGCTGCTACTATATCTGCTGCTATATCTACTGCTACTATATCTACTGCTACTATATCTGCTGCTATATCTACTGCTACTATATATACTGCTACTATATCTGCTGCTATATCTACTGCTACTATATCTACTGCTACTATATATGCTGCTACTATATCTGATGCTACTATATCTGATACTATATCTACTGCTACTATATCTGCTGATACTATATCTGGTGTTACTATATCTGATGCTACTATATCTGGTGCTACTATATCTGATGCTACTATATCTGGTGCTACTATATCTGGTGCTACTATATCTACTATATCTGGTGCTACTAAATCTGCTACTACTGTATCTGGTGCTACTATATCTACTATATATGGTGATACTATATCTGCTGCTACTATATCTGCTGCTATATATCTGATGCTACTATATCTGGTGCTACTATATCTGCTGCTACTATATCTTGTGCTACTATATCTGATGCTACTATATCTGGTTCTACTATATCTGGTGCTACTATATCTACTATATCTGGTGCTACTATATCTGATGCTACTAAATCTGCTACTACTGTATCTGGTGCTACTATATCTACTATATCTGGTGCTACTATATCTGGTGCTACTATATCTGCTGATATTATATCTGATGCTACTATATATGGTGCTACTATATCTGCTGCTACTATATCTGCTGGTACTGTATCTGCTGCTACTATATCTGGTGGTACTATATCTGCTGATACTATATCTGCTACTATATCTGCTGGTACTGTATCTGCTGCTACTATATCTGGTGGTACTATATCTGCTGCTACTATATCTGCTACTATATCTGCTACTACTATATCTCCTGCTACTATATCTGCTGGTACTGTATCTGCTGCTACTATATCTGGTGGTACTATATCTGCTGCTACTATATCTGCTACTATATCTGCTGATACTATATCTGCTGCTACTATATCTGCTATTATATCTGGTGCTACTATATTTCATGCTACTATATCTGATGCTAATATATCTGCTATTATATCTGGTGGTACTATATCTGATGATACTATATCTGATGCTACTATATCTGGTGCTACTATATCTGATGCTACCATATCTGGTGCTACTATATCTGATGCTACTATATCTGATGCTACGATATCTGCTGCTACTATATCTGCTACTGTATCTGCTGCTACTATATCTGCTACTATATCTGGTGCTACTATATCTGATGCTACTATATCTGATGCTACTATATCTCATGGTACTATATCTGCTGCTACTATATCTGCTACTATATCTGGTGGTACTATATCTGATGATACTATATGTAATGCTACTATATCTGGTGCTACTATATCTGATGCTACTATATCTGGTGCTACTATATCGACTATATCTGGGAACTATTTACTGTTGCACACCTTAAACGCCTTGAAACTCCCCATCCCGGATCCGGGTTTGTGACTAAAGCCTCAGGCTCATTAGCATAACGCAAACGTTAACGATTTCTGAAAATCGCAAATAAAATGAAAATAATGCGTCTGCTCTCAAGCTTAGCCTTTTCTTAACAACACTGTCATCTCAGATTTTCAAAATATGCTTTTGAACCATAGAAATTGACTAATTTGTGTAAGAGTATGCAAAGCTAGCATAGCATTTTGAGTAGCATTTAGCACGCAACATTTTCACAAAAACCAGATAACCAAATAAATAAAATCATTTACCTTTGAAGAGCTTCTGATGTTTTCAATGAGGAGACTCTCAGTTACATACCAAATGCGCAGTTTTTCCTGAAAGCGTCTGTGTGTAGGGAGAAATCGTTCCGTTTTCTACATTGCGTCTGGCTACCAAACGAACCGAAAATTCAGTCACCTACAACGTAAAACTTTTTCCGGATTAACTACATAATATCGACCGAAACATGGCAAACGTTGTTTGGAATCAATCCTCAAGGTGTTTTTTCACATATCTCTTCATTGATATGCAGTTCGTGGAAGCTTGCTTTCCTCTCTGTATCCCATGGAAAAATACTGGCAGGTGACTTTTGCGCACCAATTTCGGCGCAGGACACCGGGCGGACACCTGGTAAATGTAGTCTCTTATGGTCAATCTTCCAATGATCTGCCTACAAATACGTCACAATGCTGCAGACACCTTGGGGAAACGACAGAAAGGGCAGGCTCATTCCTCTCGCATTCACAGCCATATAAGGAGACAATGGAAAACAGAGCCTCAAAAATCCTGCTCATTTCCTGGATGCCATCTCATCTTGGTTTTGCCTGAAGCTCACGTTCTAGGGCACGCACAGAGAATATCTTGGTAGTTCTGGACACGTCAGAGTGTTTTCTTTCGAAAGCTATCAATTATATGCATAGTCGAGCATCTTTTTGTGACAAAATATCTTGTTTAAAACGGGAACGTTTTTCATCCAAAAATGAAATAGCGCCCCCATAGATGTAAGAGGTTAACCAGGAAATGAACTGTCAGTCTATTACTGATGGGAAAC
Organism: Oncorhynchus masou masou; assembly: GCF_036934945.1. Lineage (NCBI taxonomy): Eukaryota > Metazoa > Chordata > Actinopteri > Salmoniformes > Salmonidae > Oncorhynchus > Oncorhynchus masou. The sequence continues at coordinate 35,393 of NW_027009788.1, forward strand.
CAGGAAATGAACTGTCAGTCTATTACTGATGGGAAACCAGGAAATGAACTGTCAGTCTATTACTGATGGGAAACCAGGAAATGAACTGTCAGTCTATTACTGATGGGAAACCAGGAAATGAACTGTCAGTCTATTACTGATGGGAAACCAGGAAAAACTGTCAGTCTATTACTGATGGGAAACCAGGAAATGAACTGTCAGTCTATTACTGATGGGAAACCAGGAAATGAACTGTCAGTCTATTACTGATGGGAACTGAACTCAGTCTATTACTGATGGGAAACCAGGAAATGAACTGTCAGTCTATTACTGATGGGAAACCAGGAAATGAACTGTCAGTCTATTACTGATGGGAAACCAGGAAATGAACTGTCAGTCTATTACTGATGGAAATGAACTGTCAGTCTATTAGATGGGAAATGAACTGTCAGTCTATTACTGATGGGAAACCAGGAAATGAACTGTCAGTCTATTACTGATGGGAAACCAGGAAATGAACTGTCAGTCTATTACTGATGGGAAACCAGGAAATGAACTGTCAGTCTATTACTGATGGGAAACCAGGAAATGAACTGTCAGTCTATTACTGATGGGAAACCAGGAAATGAACTGTCAGTCTATTACTGATGGGAAACCAGGAAATGAACTGTCAGTCTATTACTGATGGGAAACCAGGAAATGAACTGTCAGTCTATTACTGATGGGAAACCAGGAAATGAACTGTCAGTCTATTACTGATGGGAAACCAGGAAATGAACTGTCAGTCTATTACTGATGGGAAACCAGGAAATGAACTGTCAGTCTATTACTGATGGAAACTGAACTGTCAGTCTATTACTGATGGGAAACCAGGAAATGAACTGTCAGTCTATTACTGATGGGAAACCAGGCTGTCAGTCTATTACTGATGGGAAATGAACTGTCAGTCTATTACTGATGGGAAACCAGGAAATGAACTGTCAGTCTATTACTGATGAGGAAACCAGGAAATGAACTGTCAGTCTATTACTGATGGGAAACCAGGAAATGAACTGTCAGTCTATTAAACCAGGAAATGATGAGGCACCAGGAAATGAACTGTCAGTCTATTACTGATGGGAAACCAGGAAATGAACTGTCAGTCTATTACTGATGGGAAACCAGGAAATGAACTGTCAGTCTATTACTGATGAGGCACCAGGAAATGAACTGTCAGTCTATTACTGATGGGAAACCAGGAAATGAACTGTCAGTCTATTACTGATGGGAAACCAGGAAATGAACTGTCAGTCTATTACTGATGGGAAACCAGGAAATGAACTGTCATTCTATTACTGATGGGAAACCAGGAAATGAACTGTCAGTCTATTACTGATGGGAAACCAGGAAATGAACTGTCAGTCTATTACTGATGGGAAACCAGGAAATGAACTGTCAGTCTATTACTGATGGGAAACCAGGAAATGAACTGTCAGTCTATTACTGATGGGAAACCAGGAAATGAACTGTCAGTCTATTACTGATGGGAAACCAGGAAATGAACTGTCAGTCTATTACTGATGGGAAACCAGGAAATGAACTGTCAGTCTATTACTGATGGGAAACCAGGAAATGAACTGTCAGTCTATTACTGATGGGAAACCAGGAAATGAACTGTCAGTCTATTACTGATGGGAAACCAGGAAATGAACTGTCAGTCTATTACTGATGGGAAACCAGGAAATGAACTGTCAGTCTATTACTGATGGGAAACCAGGAAATGAACTGTCAGTCTATTACTGATGGGAAACCAGGAAATGAACTGTCAGTCTATTACTGATGGGAAACCAGGAAATGAACTGTCAGTCTATTACTGATGGGAAACCAGGAAATGAACTGTCAGTCTATTACTGATGGGAAACCAGGAAATGAACTGTCAGTCTATTACTGATGGGAAACCAGGAAATGAACTGTCAGTCTATTACTGATGGGAAACCAGGAAATGAACTGTCAGTCTATTACTGATGGGAAACCAGGAAATGAACTGTCAGTCTATTACTGATGGGAAACCAGGAAATGAACTGTCAGTCTATTACTGATGGGAAACCAGGAAATGAACTGTCAGTCTATTACTGATGGGAAACCAGGAAATGAACTGTCAGTCTATTACTGATGGGAAACCAGGAAATGAACTGTCAGTCTATTACTGATGGGAAACCAGGAAATGAACTGTCAGTCTATTACTGATGGGAAACCAGGAAATGAACTGTCAGTCTATTACTGATGGGAAACCAGGAAATGAACTGTCAGTCTATTACTGATGGGAAACCAGGAAATGAACTGTCAGTCTATTACTGATGGGAAACCAGGAAATGAACTGTCAGTCTATTACTGATGGGAAACCAGAAATGAACTGTCAGTCTATTACTGATGGGAAACCAGGAAATGAACTGTCAGTCTATTACTGATGGGGCACCAGGAAATGAACTGTCAGTCTATTACTGATGGGAAACCAGGAAATGAACTGTCAGTCTATTACTGATGGGAAACCAGGAAATGAACTGTCAGTCTATTACTGATGGGAAACCAGGAAAATGAACCGTCAGTCTATTACTGATGGGAAACCAGGAAATGAACTGTCAGTCTATTACTGATGGGAAACCAGGAAATGAACTGTCAGTCTATTACTGATGGGAAACCAGGAAATGAACTGTCAGTCTATTACTGATGGGAAACCAGGAAATGAACTGTCAGTCTATTACTGATGGGAAACCAGGAAATGAACTGTCAGTCTATTACTGATGGGAACCAGGAAATGAACTGTCGTCTATTACTGATGGAAAACCAGGAAATGAACTGTCAGTCTATTACTGATGGGAAACCAGGAAATGAACTGTCAGTCTATTACTGATGGGAAACCAGGAAATGAACTGTCAGTCTATTACTGATGGGAAACCAGGAAATGAACTGTCAGTCTATTACTGATGGGAAACCAGGAAATGAACTGTCAGTCTATTACTGATGGGAAACCAGAAATGAACTGTCAGTCTATTACTGATGGAAACCAGGAAATGAACTGTCAGTCTATTACTGATGGGAAACCAGGAAATGAACTGTCATTCTATTACTGATGGGAAACCAGGAAATGAACTGTCAGTCTATTACTGATGGGAAACCAGGAAATGAACTGTCAGTCTATTACTGATGGGAAACCAGGAAATGAACTGTCAGTCTATTACTGATGGGAAACCAGGAAATGAACTGTCAGTCTATTACTGATGGGAAACCAGGAAATGAACTGTCAGTCTATTACTGATGGGAAACCAGGAAATGAACTGTCAGTCTATTACTGATGGGAAACCAGGAAATGAACTGTCAGTCTGTTACTGGTGGTGAAACCAGGAAATGAACTGTCTGTCTATTACTGATGGGAAACCAGAAATGAACTGTCAGTCTATTACTGATGGGAAACCAGGAAATGAACTGTCAGTCTATTACTGATGGGAAACCAGGAAATGAACCGTCAGTCTATTACTGATGGGAAACCAGGAAATGAACCGTCAGTCTATTACTGATGGGAAACCAGGAAATGAACTGTCAGTCTATTACTGATGGGGAAACCAGGAAATGAACTGTCAGTCTATTACTGATGGGAAACCAGGAAATGAACTGTCTGTCTATTACTGATGGGAAACCAGGAAATGAACTGTCAGTCTATTACTGATGGGAAACCAGGAAATGAACTGTCAGTCTATTACTGATGGGAAACCAGGAAATGAACTGTCAGTCTATTACTGATGGGAAACCAGGAAATGAACTGTCTGTCTATTACTGATGGGAAACCAGGAAATGAACTGTCAGTCTATTACTGATGGGAAACCAGGAAATGAACTGTCGTTCTATTACTGATGGGAAACCAGGAAATGAACTGTCAGTCTATTACTGATGGGAAACCAGGAAATGAACTGTCAGTCTATTACTGATGGGAAACCAGGAAATGAACTGTCAGTCTATTACTGATGGGAAACCAGGAAATGAACTGTCATTCTATCACTGATGGGAAACCAGGAAATGAACTGTCATTCTATTACTTCCTTCCTTCCTCTCACTCCTCCCCCTCCCCATCCTCCTCTCTCTCCCCTCTCATCCTCTACTCATTCCCCTTCTCTACTCTCCTCCTCCCCTCTCCCTTCAGGTGAGTGTGTTGGTCCCTATCAGTTACCTGGTGTTCTGGGCGGTGCTGCTGGGGTTCAGCCTGTACTCGGAGCCCGTGGTGTGTGGAATGGGGATCGATCATCATGCTCACCGGGGTACCCGTCTACTGGCCGTCGGAGTCCACTGGAAGAACAAGCCCAGATGTGTCTACAGGAGTCGTGGGTGAGTGACATCTACACTCCTTGTATTGCATGTCCATGTAGTCATTCACCAGACATCAGAGCAACTTACAGTCAACTAAGTTAGGTATGCTGCCGT